>NW_003546535.1:0-1245 GCF_000090795.2 Amphimedon queenslandica
ACAGGCTTCGCCTGTATACTATACTGGGGCTTCGCCCCAGTATACTACCTTGTAACAATATAGAAATTAAGTACTATAGATACTACAATCAGTGGGGTTGAGGCAGTAGGATCGTGGTGGGGCAGAATGTGGACGTGGTACTGGTTCGAATCCAGCTCAGGGCAGGGCAAATTGCTTTTTTTTTTACTTTCAAAAATTTAATTTTTTACCTTTTCTACTTAGCCTTCTCCCCTAGTTATGTTAGTCCCCTAGTTAGCTATTGTTTTTTTGGACTTAGCTATTGTTTTTAGGGTTTAGGGCATAGATACTATACACCGAACGGGATTGGAAACTGATCACGTGAGCGCTTTGGGTGGTGTCATAGGCTGTTAACCGGGAATAGGCGGGGCGGCGAACAGCGCAATTACAACAAGATAAGTAGAGATCGGCGCGCACTACACAGTCTACACTACAGGATGGCGGCTGCAGCGACTTTAAATTCTCTGTCTATTAAAGAGAAAGAGAACCTCGAACAGCAAAGTAAGCATTGTTATTATTTACCTTAGTTTACTTTATTTGAAGGAAGTTATAAGCTGTTATTGGATGCAACCTTGACTGTATTGAAAGATGATGAGTTTGATCTGCCAAGTGAGAAAGCTGTGAAAGCTAGGCTGTGTGCTTAAAGTTCTTTCAGATGGAAGAGTAATAATGCCCGAATCTCTCAATGTATTATAAGCTTTTGACGACTGGTGATGGAGGTAAAGGCACCACCTTATCATTAATGGGTGCCAGCGAAAGCCTTTACTCCCTCTTGACAGATTTGTCAGCTGTTGCTGCCAAAAGATGCTTCTGAAAGAGTCAGGATCTGATGATGCCATGATATTTGGACCCTCTTCTTTCATGATGTCAGCAAGATCTGATGAAGTGCAGTCATCTAAGACAACTCCCTGATGTTGAATTAAAGCAGAAATCTTGACATTTAAACGCTTGATCTTCATCTGCAAGCTGTTATTTTTCTTCTGAAGTGTAGCTGCTTTAGCTTTTACTTCATCAGGTGATAAAAACTGCCAATTTGTATATTTTGAAGTATTAGCAGTAGTTGATAGTGAACGCTTTAAAGCTCGATTTGATAATACTTGTAATGTAATCCTATTAAATAATTCATAATAATGTATTACAAAAATATGCAAAACTATTTACCTATATTCAGTGCAATGTCTACAACGTTCAGAGCCCTTACAAATAAAAATCTCACATTTAGTGTGT
>NW_003546535.1:3430-8246 GCF_000090795.2 Amphimedon queenslandica
TTCTATCCATACAATTTAGTTGAAGTTGTTATCCCAGAAGCAAGAGGAAAGAATCACCACTCTTAGGTCATCTTATGCCACAATGTCATACAATGTTCGAAAGGCTATCAGAGATGCAAACATTGAATTGGAAGATTTGAAGGACTTTATCATTAGCATGGACAATAAACTTGAAAAGAAGTTAGAAGAGTGTCAAAATATTTCAAGCACCTTACGTCTTGTTGATAAAGAATGCTCATTGATCGACATTGAACTTTTCTGTGCAGTAGTAGAAAATTTTCAAATTGAAGCAGCTGAGAAGCACATCAAAGAATACTGTGATTTTTCAAGGGAATATTTTCAATACAGTCCTATTGCTTGCTATCTAAAAGAAAGGCTTATTGAAGTTTCTACAACTTACTCTCTTCTTCAGTGCGAATCGGTGACTTACATTTTTGACTGGGAACCTAGTGAGGAATTACTAGATGACATCAAAGACATACTTGCAAAGTTATCTGGTAAACTTGTCAAGATAAGGTTTATTGGCATTGGTGAATCCACTTTCAATGATGAAAATAAATTCCTACAATTAGGTGAAGAATAATGCTATCTAAGCTCTAAAGTGCTATTGAATTTTATAAGCATGATAGTCTGGCCCCACCTCTTTGCCGTGCAAGGAAGAGGCGGGACCAGACTATAAGCATGAATACAATAAAATAATGTAACAATAATTTAAAGTTTTAAAGCATGGACTAGATATATAACTCATGGTATTTTATGAGTGAAACAGCTTCACAGCAAGAAATGAAGAATCTGGTGTGCATGTACATAGAAGTGAGATTGATGTCAAAGTGAATTAATGCATATACAATGCTTTGCTAGATCGAGTGCATAAATGTTTTGCTAGCTTGGGTTTGCCCCTTAAATGTTACATTCATCTAACTGGGCAATAAAAGACCACTTATATATACTTTATAGCTAAAAATTTCTATGGCCTAAAATTTCTGCTAATTTTTTGAATTTGAAAATCAATCCTCAAAAATTTGGTACACAAATTAATGACCTAATTAAATTAAAAGGTGTGGTAAATTTGCAAAAATAAATTAAATCCACAAAAGCCATTTTGATAGCAATTTGCAGAAATTTTGTACTGCAGAATTTCTCTCCTCATGTACACTACATATAGCTAGAAAATTCTACAGGGCTGATTTGGGCAGGTGGCTTTATCATAGTAACATAAATATGCATAGTGCCAATGAGCACATGTGATTTCTATAGCTAATGATTAATCAATAGCTCTAACATTTCATTTTTTTCATAGATGCTGTATCTAAATGGTTACAAGAAGGTGAAGTCAATCTAACTGTTAAACGTGTTCAAATGCTTGGTCCTCCTTGCTCTGGTAAAACATGTTCTCAGCATCTCTTACTAAATGAAGATCCACCTCAAGTAGCTGTCACTGACAGTACACCAATAACTTGTCGTGCTGTCAAAGCTACAAGAATATCTGCCCATGATAATTGTATGGAAAGAGTTGATGCTAAAGCTCTTCTTTCAAGATTGGCAGGTGATTTAAAGGAAAGTGCAGTAAAACAAGAGGGAGCTTCATCTAAACAAAAGAAAACAACAAAAGAAGGTTATGACACAAAGTTAAAGAAGAAGTCTTCAGAAACCATTCCTTCTGATAGTCCTGAGACTATAGCAACAGAATCAGCAGATACAATTGAATCAGTAGATACAGCAGATACAGAGCCAGCAGATGATCCTGATGCAAAGATAATATGTAAAGATATTGTTAAAGCCATTCCCAAAGCAAAAGCTAATTTAAATTGTAATTGGGTATACATTGTTGATTCTGGTGGACAGACAGCATTTCAGGAGTTATTGCCTTTGTTTACTAGACCTGCTTCTTTGAACATCATCACAATAGACCTTTCTAAAGATCTTGACGAGAAGCTTGATCTACAATATCGAATTGATGGGAAATCATTTCCTTGTGATTCAGATTTCTCATATTCAAATATTGAGTTTATAAAAGATGTGCTGTCCTCTGGAGCTGTTTCACAGCCTTATCACAATAAGTACCCAGGATATTTTGTTCTGGGCACTCACAGTGATCATGACAAAGTAACACCAGAAAAGATCCAAAATTATAATGATGAGTTGTCATCATTAACATCTGGGTATAAAGCAGAAAAAGGCTATCGCATCATTCCTGCCAAACTTGGTGAAATCATGTACCCAGTCAATACAATGCTCAAATCTGGTCCTGAAAGACAAAAAATGTCCAAAAAGCTTTGTGATCTAATACTTAATGATAAGAATTCGAATGATACATTCCCTATGCCAGTACGATGGTTTGCTTTTGAGCTGACTTTGCTAAAGAAAGCAGGAAATGGCAGCTGCCTCAAGAAGCACGATGTCTTATCTATTGGTAGGAGCCTTGAAATGGAGGAAAAAGATACAGAGCAGGCTTTACTGTATCTGCACAATGCTACCATTATTCTTTATTTTCCTGAAGTTTTACCCAACTTAGTATTTGTTGATCCTCATCCTATTCTCGATACTCTATCACGCTTATTAGCTCTTACTTACAATATTGATGTAGCTCATCTGTCTCTCCTTACAAAGGAAGGGGTAAATATATTAGATTCTGATGATCTAGAAAACCTAAGGAAAAGAGGAATATTCACTAAATCACTGCTGGATATGTTGAATGGTGACAAGGAATTTTCTACGCCTGATTTCATTGAGCTTTTGCTTCACCTACACATTATTGCCAAGACAAATGATGGTTATTTCATTCCTTCTGCACTGCCTCCTTATACTGGTCCTCCTCCAGAATCAGATATCATTCACCCATTACTAGTAGTCTGGCGCAACCTTGTCACTGAAGAAATTTTACCTGTTCCCCGTGGAATTTTTCCTCTATTAGTTGTCAATTTAAGGACATTCAAGCAACCAGAATTTCGTTTTCCTACCAAAGATACTTCTACACATCAAAAGTACATGTACTTAAGATGTCGAGACGCTATGTCATTTCGTGTTTTTGTTCACAAGGAAAAAATTGGCACCATTCATCTCATTAAGAAAAACAAATGCATTGAGATTTATTTCAAAGGCGAAGTTCTAAAATACTGCCCACTTATTCTTGAAGCAGTAACAGAAGCTATTAATAGCAGTAGTGTCGCCATTAACTTGAAACCCGATGGTCATGAGTTTGCCTTTGCCTGCTGTTCAAAAGACTGCTATCGTATTGTCACAAATGAAGCTGAAGAGAAAGTTGAATACTTATGTGACGAGTCCGCAATTATCAGTGGGCAAGAGAAGTACTGGAGCTGGCTTCATGTTACTTACCAGAACCCAAATA
The DNA here is from genome assembly GCF_000090795.2 of Amphimedon queenslandica. Classification (NCBI taxonomy): domain Eukaryota; kingdom Metazoa; phylum Porifera; class Demospongiae; order Haplosclerida; family Niphatidae; genus Amphimedon; species Amphimedon queenslandica. The sequence continues at coordinate 6,780 of NW_003546535.1, forward strand.
AAGGTAATTTAATTAATTTAAAAATTATTATTTCCTTCCTTCTCATTGTTCATTATTCTGGCTCATTATTTTGACTTATATTTTTAATATTTTTTATTGTGCAGGTCCAAAGTCACTTGATATCAAGGATCTTAGAGAAATATTGAAATTACTCAGAGAAGGTCATTTTAATGGTGATTGGGAGGGACTTGGTCTAGAGTTGGGTCTATATAAGCAGCCAACACTCTCAAACATACAGCATAGTTACACCAAAGGAGAAGCTCCTCTTAGAGAATGTCTTACTGCCTGGTTACAAAGAACTGATGCTGTGAATGAATCTGGCGGAGCAACCTATGCCTCTCTTGCTAATGCTCTTGACACAATAGGTCAAAAAGCTGTAGCTGATCATATACGCAGTGAGTTAATGATGGCACAGGAGATAATTATAATTTGTAATTTATATTGTAGAAGAATGTCAAATTCACTTTCTACAGGAAGAAACTGAAATTAGTACATGTATGTTATTTTATAATAAATTAATAAATGAGATTTGTCTATTTTGTTATGCTATTATAATCATTTAGTAAAAGGCACTCCTCATATTTTGGACATTGTTTATCTAAGAGATGTACGTTCATCATTAAAGAAAGGCAATTTTGATGACTCCAAGTGGCGTGATCTTGGTGCTAAATTATGTTTACTTCCTGATACTTTGAAAACTATTGAAGATGATTATTCTAATGTCAGTAGACGTCTGAGGGAGACACTTGTGAAATGGTTGGAAGGAGCCGATGGTGTTTCACCTTCATGGGGTTCACTAGTCAAAGCACTTGATCATGAAGATATTAAAAAGAAAATGATGCAGCTGAAGACATAAGTGAGTTGAACTTGCATAATGTTAATAATCTATTATTACACTGTATTTAGGATGCAAGTGGATTAAAAGAAAACATACATAGAATTACCAGTTACCACAATTACATTTTTTTTTCTAAAATACATTTTTGGCAATGCATTTTAAATATATATTTATAAATAAGATTAAAATTTTGACACACAAAATAAATTAGAAAATGTTCCTGCAGAGAGGACAACTGCTCTTGTTACTAGTACTGAACCATTTATACTGAAAGGAAAATAATAAAATAAATAATAACTGAACAAATGAGTGTAATATCTATTCACTGTATCAACACTCAATAAAATACATGTACATGAACTACCTTACCAGACATGATGAATGAAATCTCTTCTTGCAAGTTCTACATATCATTTTAGGTAGTGAATAATTAGATCCATGAATGATACTGAAGCATATCATGCAGTCATCCAAACCAGCAAAATGTTTATCAAGATTACTCTTCCATAATAATAATCCTTCCAATATAAAACCATTCTAATGAAGGAGAGAGAATGAGATACGTAATATGTATCTACAAGGCTATCGTGGGTCAGACTATAATGATATTCATTGAGGCGTGTAACACG
>NW_003546535.1:8256-10459 GCF_000090795.2 Amphimedon queenslandica
CTCAACAAATTAATATTCGTGTGAGCTAATTTTCGTGTTCTGGCCGAAGTCTACATACAATAGAATGGGATTAGAGGTGGTTTAAATATTGTAGCTTTAAGGTGAGCACGAAAATAACGAAATTTAATATACCTCAAAAATTACCACATGTACAGTACTACATGTACATGTACATATAATAGATGCAATGACAGTAGTACATAATGTATAGTCTCACCTTAAGATGTTTGAAGAATGCTTTAGCAGTGCTTGAATCTCCTTTTATTCTGAAGGAAACCATACCACCGAATCCTTTGGCTTGTTTCTTAGCTAACTCGTGTTGAGGATGAGAGGGCAGACCTTAAGGAAAGAAAAAGGAAATCGGTAATAGTAATAATAATAATATAGTAATTATCTAGAGTGTGTTTTTATAGCGGCAATATTTTACAGCCAAGCAATTATTATTGAGAATGCAAAGAATGAAGGAAAAATTGTAGAGCATAATTTTAACAAAACCCCAATAACTGATACTATGAAAGAGGCTAATAACCCAATCTGACTATTGAAGCATCTCTTATATCAACAATCACAATATATTACATTATTAATATAATACAATAATATTACATGCAGTTTTCCCATAGTTTATATATGTAGTTTATATACCTAGGTATTACATGTAGTTGAATATAATTATTTTTAAACATAATTATTACATGTACATGTACCGTATAGTGGGTAATTTTGGAGGGGCTAAAATTTGGCGAATTGCTAAATTTTTGGTGATTGGTGGATTTTTAATTTGGCGAATTTGTGGCCACGTGCCATTGAGCATGCATATAATGGCTCAAAATGGCAGGTTTATTTTGGAGAATGGCTATCAAAACGCCAAATTTGCCAAATTTAATTCCCTCCAAAATTTCCCGCTATACAGTAGTTTAAACTAGTTCCACTCATTACCAGGGTAAATGGTGTTCTCCACTAATGGTGATGATTCAAGATACTTTGCCACAGTCATTGCATTCTCAGCGTGAGCCCTCATACGAACGTGGAGTGTCCTTAATCCACGATTAGCCAAATAACAATCAAAAGGACTGGGAATAGCACCGACAGCTAGTATACAGGAGAATACAAGAGTATACAAAGAATATACTAGAATATACTAAAAATAACATACATGTATACTAAGGAGCATAAAGAATGATCAGTGTTTTTTGATTACATTACTAATTATTCTATTAGAGCAGGGCAATTGCAGTGAATTGCCCATTCAAAAATTTTAGGATTCGGAAAAATTACCTAACAACAGCCTAGAGCTGTCCTTTACTTGGTCTCTTTATAAATGCATAAAACGTTACAAGGCTATCGTGGGTCGGACTATTATGATATTCATTACTTGTTACTGAGGCTTGTAACACGTTGTTGGAATGAATTACATGTGATTGGTAACATATACAGTGGAACCCCTTAACTCAGGACAACATTGGGATCTACTGAAATGTCCTTATTTCAGGGGTGTCCTTAAATCAGGGGTGGTGAATAATAGTTATTAAATCAATTAATTCTATTAATTATTGTAGAGTCTAGTTTATTTCATGGTCTTATGGATGAAAATAGTCTAGAAGTGCAGTTTGTGCGCTGCTCGTAAAGGAAAGACGTAAAGTTAAAAATTATTGAGGAGGATATCAGTGTCCATTGCTAAATCTGCACAACCTCTGTGGTCAAGGTAAGCTTGTACATCCTCTAAGGACTTGATCACTTCTCCAAATGATTTCAACATGGGACTAATGGCTGTTGTTCCTCACCTACCTCTTCATCTCTGGCATCAGCATCATGGGATTCATTGAGTATGTATTGATTTGTAATTTTTTAAAAATAATAATAATATCTAGTCTAATGCATAATAATTGCCATTATAACAAAGATTAGATCTAAATCAATTGTTATTTTAACCCATTGATCATCAGGACCACACCCACTGTCCATTCAAGAGGATTCCGTTTTTCTAAAAGTGTCTGTATTCCGTATTTTCGGGGGTCCGTTTTTTAGGGGGACTTTTGTACAGCAACAGTAGGAAGGGCGTTTCGTTGTACAGCTGCTGTCCGTAAGTCAAAGGTGTCCGTAATTCAGGAGTGTCCGTAGGGAGGGGTTCCACTGTACAGATTTTGGTGTTTTCTTAAAATGGTCGTAACTTGAAAAATTGAAGTCGGAATCAGCTCAAACT
>NW_003546535.1:10530-19259 GCF_000090795.2 Amphimedon queenslandica
ATGACAGTCAGTGTAGGATTAGTGGGAGACTCCATCCATACCAGCTGTAAATAGAATGAGTAATTTGGTGATTCTATACACGTGTCCATATTATAAGTATATGTACATGTACATTAATGATTGGTGGGTTTAATACTGAGGATTAATTTTGATCAGAAATTCCCTTAATAGCTCTGTGAAATAAAAATGGTATTATGGTATAGCATAAAAAGGAAATAATATAGTCAAAACAATTCTAAAAGAAGCCATTGTTCATTGTTTCTTTGGTTTCTATACAGCACTATACACAATATCCTTACAACACTTTAATGGAACAATCAGTGGGTTAGAGCCAGGTCTAACTCTACAACAGTTGTATGTTAACCACAAAATCCATACAACATCTACAACTGTATGGAACTAGTCTCTCTCTCTCTCTCTCACCTTAGTATTATCCTTAATAGCATTCAGTACATTGCTAGTATCAGTAGCATCAACCAGTGTGACACTGATATTGAAGTTACTGGCTATTTTCCTAAAGAACCTGTTCACTCCTCCATACACATCATTAACTGATACAATGTGGTCTCCTGATTTTAGTAAAGCCTGCATCACTGTTGATACTGCTGACATACCAGAACTGAATGTGTGAGCTATAGAGAAGAGGAGAGAGGGAGGGGAGAGAGAGAAAAATTTTAATCATTTAGAGGACAATTATGGAGAGAAAGAATAAAAATGTGATAAAAGATAAAATAATAAAGAGAAATGATGTTTTATGAAAAATACTTGGAAGACATTAATAGTTTTTAATGAGGACAAAACTTTATAAGTTGCTAAAGTAAAACTTTGCAAATTAAAATGAATTAATACGCATGATTTGTAATTATACGGTGTATAAGTTATTCATACCATATTGTGCTCCTTCACAAGCTGCCAGTGACTTCTCTAATGCAGTTCTAGTTGGATTACCATCCCTAATGTAATCATGCATAGGCTGGAGAGAGAGAGAAAGAGAAGGTGGCATACATTGTTAATTAGTTACTCATCAGTTTCTCTTCTTACTGGTTTTCCTGGTTCATCTTGTTTATAAGTGGTGCAGGTGAATATTGGCGGTACTATTGCTTTACAGTTCCATTGTTCTGGGTCCTGTCCAACGTGTATAGCATTGGTACCAAAATGTGGCCAAGTAGACATTATTAATTTTGTGTAGGTCTAGAATCTAGATCTGAATCTGATCTAATTAGTAGTGGTGGGCGATATATCGATATTTTATCGATACAAACGATATTTTACGGTATCGAATCGTATCGGTATCGAAATTTCAAAGGAATCCGGATCGATACGTTGACCACGCCCATTTATTAAGGTTAAATAATATAAATAACGAAAATTTAATAAGTTAATGACGCATAATCCACACACGTGGATACACGTGCGTGAAAACATTGATGAAAACAGTCAATAACAAGGGGTGTGACTCCATAGGTGTGGTCTAAATATCGTATCGAAACTGTATCGATACTCCCGATATGAGCTGATATCGATCGGTATCGTATCGAATCCATTTTGGCCAGTATCGCCCACCACTACTAATTAGGGCAATAGGGCGTGGCTGTGGTCGTGGTTCTATGGTCTCAAATATCTATGGTTCAAGATCGTTCAAGATGGATTACCTTTCTGGTGGGTATGATGTCCAGTTTGCCGAGAGGCACAGAGAACTCGCTGAGAAGTACACGTGCGTCATTTGCCGAATGGTACCCAAAGATGTACACCAGTTCACATGCTGTGGAAAACTCGTCTGCTATAGCTGCATAGAGAACTACAAAAGAGAGTCACCTCACAACTGTCCTGTCTGTCGTAAGCACGGATTCAAGTATTTCAATGACACTAGTCTTAATCAAGAAATCCTGAGTCTAAAGGTCTTTTGCTACTACAAAGAGTTGGGTTGTCAATGGACTGGAGAACTGAGGAGCCTGACTAGAGAGCATGCACATACATGTGTGTATAAGCTAGTGTTGTGTGAGCAGTGTGGTCAAAGAGTACCTGAAAAGAATCTTGGGGATCATCTCGCCAGTGCCTGTGTTAAACGTATGTTTTGGTGCCAATATTGCAAAGAGTCCGGCTCCTTTGAATTCATACAAGATACTCACATCAATGAATGTCCAGAACGCCCGATCGAATGTCCCAATTATGGCTGCCAAATTATATTTAAAAGGAAGGAGATTGAAGCTCACCGTAATGTCTGCATGCATCAACTTGTTCATTGCTGCTACCACCCGATCGGTTGTAAAATAATGGTGAAGCGCATGCTTAAAGCAAGACATGAAGCAAACTGTCGATTTCGGAATGACATGAAGGGGCTTTCACACAAGAAGGACAAAGAGGATGATGATACTGGTGAACTAGCAGATAAACTGTTAGAAAAACGTGGTTCATACATTTATGTTGATGCAATTGATTATGGTAAGAAATTAGTGATAATAACTCTTTGGTGTTTTAAGGTCTTTTCACACTGTCAGAAGTAATGCGCATTGATGCATATTAATCATGTTCACACTAGTCTAGAGTGCTTGCAAATTAATGTGCATCACTCTCACTTTACCTCCAGAGGTGAACAAGATCAATGCACATTATTTCAGCTGTATCAACAAAGCACTTTAAAAACTGTGCCAGTGTGAAATGTACCGTATAGCGGAAAATTTTGGAGGGAGTAAAATTTGGCGAATTGCTAAATTTTGGTTGTTGGCGGATTTTAATTTGGCGAATTAGTGGCCACGTGCCATTGAGCATGCGTATAAAAGCTCAAAATGGCGGATTTTATTTTGGCAAATGGCTATCAAAACGCCAAATTCGCCAAATTTAATTCCCTCCAAAATTTCCCGCTATACGGTACTGATTTAATTAAAATAAATGCTGCATTAGTAATGATGTATGACACTCTAAGTTGAAAATTAAAATTTGGCAGAGCAAATTTTGTTGAATTAATTACAACAACCTTTTCTATATACATGTAGATGCTGTATCTAAATGGTTACAAGAAGGCACTGTAAATCTAACCGTTAAACGTGTTCAAATGCTTGGTCCTCCTGGCTCTGGTAAAACATGTTCCCAACGTCTCCTACTTAATGAAGATCCACCCGAAGAAGCTGTCACTGACAGTACACCAATTACTTGTCGCGCTGTCAAAGCTACAAGAATATCAGTTGCTGATGGACGTATGGAAAGAGTCGATGTGAAGGCTCTTCTTTCAAGATTGGCATGTGATTTAAAGGAAGCTGCAGCAAAGCAAGAGGAAACGCCAATGGCAAAACATGACACAAGGCCAAAGGAGAAGTCTTCAGAAGTCATTTCTATTTCTATGCCTATTGAGGCTAAAACACCAGAATCAGCAAATGCAGCAGACAATCACGATCCTCATTCAACTAAAATATGTAATGAAATTTTGAGAGCCATTCCAGAAGCAAAAGCTAAATTAGATCGTCACCTGGTATACATTATTGATTCTGGTGGCCAGACAGCATTTCAAGAGCTATTGCCTTTGTTTACTAGACCTGCTTCACTCAATATCATCACACTAGACCTTTCTAAAGGTCTTGATGAGAAGCTTGATCTTCGATATCGAATTGATGGAACACCATTTCCCTGTGATCCAACATTTTCATATACAAATATTGAATTTATAAAGGATGTGCTGTCTTCTGGAGCTATTTTACAACCACTTGACACACCGCAGTCAAAAAAAGCACTCCAGTACCCAGGATATTTCATTCTGGGTACACACAGTGATGATGCTAAAGCAACACCGCAAAATATTAAGAAGTATAACGAGGAGCTGTCATCATTAAAATCTGGGTCTAAAGACAAAGGCTATTATATCATTTCTGCTAAACTTGGAGATACTAATGAAATCATATATCCAGTTAATACAATGCTCAAATCTGGTCCTGAAAGACAAGTGGAAGCCAAAAATCTTTGTGAAACAATATATGATGATGTCTCTGGCGATGTATTCAAGATTCCAGTTCGATGGTTTGCTTTTGAGCTGACTTTGCTGGAGAAGGCTGAAGGTCACAGTTTCCTTCAGTTAGATGATGTCTTATTTGCTGGTAAAAGTCTTCAAATGGATGAAGCTGATACAAGGCTGGCTCTACAGTATCTTCACAATGTTACTATTATTCTTTATTATCCTCAAGTGTTACCTGATATAGTGTTTGTTGATCCTCATCCTATTCTTAATATCCTCTCACGTCTTTTAGCTCTTACTTATAAAATCGATCGAAGGTTTTTGCGACACCTTACAAAGGAAACACCTTCACAGTCTGAATTGGATAACCTAAGTAAGAAGGGCATATTCACCAAATCACTGCTGGATAAGTTAAAAGATGACCAGGGATTTCCTAAGTCTGATTTTATCAAGCTATTGCTTCACCTACACATCATTGTTGAGATGGATGGTGGTTATTTCATTCCTTCTGCATTGCCTCCTTGTGGATCTACTGGTCCACCTCCAGACTCAGATTTTATCGACTCGTTACTAGTAGTCTGGTGCAATCCTGTCACTAAAGAAATTTTACCTGTTCCCCGTGGAATTTTCTCTTTGGCAATTATCAATTTAATGACATTCAAGCAACCACAGTTTCGTTTCCCTCCATCAGCAGTTCCTCGAACACATAGAAAATATTTCAGACATCGGGATGCCATGTCTTTTCGTGTTTATGTTCACAATGAACTTGTTGGCACCATTCATTTCATTAAGAAGCACCGACATATTGAAATTTACTTTGAATCCAATGAAGTAAAATATTGTCCACTTATTTGCAAAGCAGTAACAGAAGCAATTAATAGAAGTAGTGTTGCCATTAACTTGAAACCTGATGGTCATGAGTTCACCTTTGATTGCTCTACAGAAGACTCCTACTGTATTGTCAAAAAAGAAGATGAAAAGAAAGCTGAATGCACTTTATGCACAAAACCACCTCTTATCAGTGGGCAAGAGAAGCGCTGGAGTTGGTTTCATATCACTTATCAAACCTTAACTGAAGGTAATTATTTTCCTTATTCTCTTCACAAGTTTGCTATTAATTTTATTGTGGCTTGTGTAACTTTTGTCTATCTTTTTTATTATGTAGCTTCAAAGACACTTGACATCACTCACCTTCAAAAAGTATTGAATTTACTCAGGGAAGGTCATTTTAATGGTGATTGGGAGGGACTTGGTCTAGAGTTAGGCCTCTATCAACATCCAACACTCTCAAACATACAGTACAGTTACACCAGAGGTGCTGCTCTTAGAGAATGCCTTGCTACTTGGTTGCTAAAAGCTGATGCTGTGGACGAAAATGGCGGAGTAACCTATGTCTCACTTGCTAATGCTGTTGAAAGATTAAGTCAAAAATCTGTAGCTGATTATATACGCAGTGAGTTGTGTGTAATTGTTTTTATAATTATTAATTTTTTATTGTAGGAAAATGTGGAATTGATTGTTCACAGGAAGAAATCATTGGTATGTGTTATTAATATTATACTAATAATAAGTTGGTGTTCAATTATAGAGTCCAATGACATCCCACAAAGCAAGCCAGTGCCAGCACAAGACAGCTACCATATTGCAGAGGAAGAAGAAAAAGAGAAACAAATAGCAGAAAAAAGCAGAAGTAATATAGATGTATCAGTATGTTTTATAATGCTTATCAACAATTATTATAGCAGGTAGCTCGTGTCCATGGACTATTTTGTTAGGTGTCGTGGTTTTTATGTTTATATGTGTTGCACTTTTTGCTATTGTGGGCATAACAGCTTATATGAGGATTATTAATGATGAAGGCCAAGCTATTTTTGATAGTAAGTCCAAAATTGTCAAACTATGCATTTACTACTCAGATTTGCTTTTTTGAATTTCACACAAAATTATTAAGCTGGTAACACCTTTATTTCTTACAATGTAGAAGGCAACAATGGTTGGACAGAACTAGAAATCACTGATTTAAAAGAAATACTAGGCCTATTACATGACGGTCACTTTCCTGATCATCGCTGGCTTGATCTTGGTATTAGACTGAAAATATTACACACTACATTAACAACAATTGAGGCTGATACAAACAGTGCTCATAGAAGACTACTAGAGATGCTATCATTGTGGTTGAGAAGAGGAAAAGCGACATGGAGCGAGTTGGGTACTGCTCTAAGTGAAATGGAAGAATACAAATCAGCAGGTAATTACTACATGTATAATGTACATCACATATGATTATGGTATTTGGTTTAATGGTATTTGCAGAATTAGTGAAGACCAGAGTTGCAAAGAAAAAGCATGAACTTTAAACTTTGGTCTATTCCTTTTATTTTAGTTTGTATTTAAATGATCTGTGTGTTTTATCTTTTCTAATTTGTGTAGTAGGAATCATTTAAACAATGAAGTTATAATCATTAATAAATAAATTTAAAATTTTGACACACAAAATAAATAAATTAGAAAATGTTCCTACAGAGAGGACAACTGCTCTTGTTACTAGTACTGAACCATTTATACTGAAAGGAAAATAATAAAATAAATAATAACTGAACAAATGAGTGTAATATCTATTCACTGTATCAACACTCAATAAAATACATGTACATGTACTACCTTACCAGACATGATGAATGGAATCTCTTCTTGCAAGTTCTACATATCATTTTAGGTAGTGAATAATTAGATCCATGAATGATACTAAAGCATATCATGCAGTCATCCAAACCAGCAAAATGTTTATCAAGATTACTCTTCCATAATAATAATCCTTCCAATATAGAACCATTCTAATGAAGGAGAGAGAATGAGATACGTAATACATATCTACAAGGCTATCGTGGGTTGGACTATAATGATATTCATTGAGGCTTGTAACACGTTGGAATGAATTACATGTGGCTCATAGCATATACACATGTATCTATTAAAATGTTATAAAAATTGGGAGTGACTTATTTGAAAAACCATGGGTATAGGAATTTTTTCAGAATATGAACAGCTTGCTTATAACTTTAAAAATTTAAGTTGGAATCAGCTCAAACTTGCTACACAGCATAAGTACATCAATATGTATCAGAAAATTTAATAAAAATTGGGGGTGATTTTTGAGTCATTTTTTTGGAAAAAAACCATGGGCTATATATAGTACGGGGATTTTTTCAGATTTTGGCCAATTTTTAAAAATGGCTGTAACTTTAAAAATTTAAGTCTTAATAATCAATATAATCAGTATAACTCAATAATCTTCAGTATAACTTAGTGTAATTTTTAGTATATTACTATGCATACTTTTAAAGGTAACTCTGGCATAGGTGGTGGAGTAACTGGCCTGTCCCACTCTAATTTTCCGCCTAGTTCCTTTACTTGATTCTGCAACTGTACGACCTATGCATAACTCAGTAAAACTCAGTGTACTCTAGTATATTATTGGTATATTCTAGTAATCTCACCTGTATCTGCAGTGCTCTGTTATGCTCATTGAAGACAGTCACTAGTTGGGTTTGTGTTTCTAGTTTGACTTTTGTTTCTTCTCTCACTTCGTCTGCTCTCATTTCCTCGTGTACTTGTCTCTTTTGTCGATTCACTTCAATCTCAACCTCAGCAAGTTCCTTCTTTAATAGATTATTAGTCTAGGGATAAGGAAACATGATAAAGGGACAATTTAAAATGGTCATAACTTGAAAAATATAAATCGAAATCAGCTCAAACATTCTACATAGCATAAGGACATCAATATGTATCAGAAAATGTAATAAAAATTGGGGGTGATTTTTTAGCCATTTTTTCGAAAAAACCATGGGCTATATATAGCCTTGGGTATTTTTCAAAATTTTGGCATTTTCTTAATGGCCATAACTTGAAAAATTGAAGTTGGAGTCAGCTCAAACTTGCTACACAGCACAAGGACATCAATATGTATCAGAAAATGTAATAAAAATTGGGGGTGATTTTGGAGCCATTTTTTGGAAAAAACCATGGGCTATTATAATAGTACAGGGATTTTTTCCAATTTTTTGCATTTTTAAAAAATGGCTGTAACTCGAAAAATTGAAGTCGGAATCAGCTCAAACTTTCTACACAGCATAAGTGCATCAATATATATCAAAAAATGTAATAAAAATTGGGAGTGATTTTTGAGTCATTTTTTTGGAAAAAACCATGGGCTATAGTACAGGGATTTTTTCTGATTTTGGCCGATTTTTTTAAAATGGCCATAACTAGAAAAATTTTGCTTACCTAATTGTAGGAATTTCAATTTTTCATGAATCTCCTTATCATTGCCCATCAACACATCACAGTATCCTGTAGGATCAAATTTGAAACCAACTATCAGTCAAAATTGAACGGGTTACCATTCAAATATTTAGTCATTGAATGAAGGACCAAGTCAGCCCCCAATGACAAAGGACGCTATAAAAAATAAAAATAAATAAAATAAAAATAAATTTATAAAATTACTTGAAAATACGGAGTCAAGAATGTATTATCAACCACGACAGTGCATCTCTAAAGGGGCGGGGTCAATTTAATCTAATTAGTTTTTGTGGGCGGTATCTTCTTGTGTGCAATCTCAGAAACAGCTGCAATGTCAATGACAGTCAGTGTAGGATTAGTGGGAGACTCCATCCATACCAGCTGTAGAAATAGAATGAGTTATTTGGTGATTCTATACACGTGTACATATTATAAGTATATGTACATGTACATTAATGATTGGTGGGTTTAATACTGAGGA
>NW_003546535.1:19269-22208 GCF_000090795.2 Amphimedon queenslandica
AAAAGAAGTCATTGTTTATTATTTCTTTAAGGCTGGTTTCCATACAGGACTATACACAATATCCTTACAACACTTTAATGGAACAATCAGTGGGTTAGAGCCAGGACTAGCTCTACAACAGTTGTATGTTAACCACAAAATCCATACAACATCTACAACTGTATGGAACTAGTCTCTCTCTCTTTCTCTCTCTCTCTCTCTTTCTCTCTCCCCCCTCCCTCTCCCCCTCTCTCAGGCTCCCTCCCCCCATCTCTCTCTCTCCCTCCCTCTCCCCTCTCTCCCTCCCCCCCTCTCTCTCACCTTAGTATTATCCTTAATAGCATTCAGTACATTACTAGTATCAGTAGCATCAACCAGTGTGACACTGATATTGAAGTTACTGGCTATTTTCCTAAAGAACCTGTTCACTCCTCCATACACATCATTAACTGATACAATGTGGTCTCCTGATTTTAGTAAAGCCTGCATCACTGTTGATACTGCTGACATACCAGAACTGAATGTATGAGCTATAGAGAAGAGGAGAGGAGAGAGAGGGGGAGAGAAAGAAAGAGATATATTAAGGGGACAATCATAGAGGGAAATAAAGGAAAAGGTGATAAAGGTTAAAAGAGAAATGTTACTTTAGCAACAATACTTAAAAGACATTTATAGTTTTTAATGAGGACAAACAAGTCAAAACTTTATATGCTGCTAAAGTAAAAGTTGGTTAAAACTTTGCAAATTAAATCGATCAATTTATTATCATAGTTGATCATACCATATTGTGCTCCTTCACAAGCTGCCAGTGACTTCTCTAATGCAGTTCTAGTTGGATTACCATCCCTAATGTAATCATGCATAGGCTGGAGAGAGAGGAGAAAGAGAAGGTGGCATACATTGTTAATTAGTTGTTCATCAGTTTCTCTTCTTACTGGTTTTCCTGGTTCATCTTGTTTATAAGTGGTGCAGGTGAATATTGGCGGTACTATTGCTTTACAGTTCCATTGTTCTGGGTCCTGTCCAACGTGTATAGCATTGGTACCAAAATGAGGCCAAGTAGACATTTTGTATTAAAACAATGAAGGTTGAAGGAGTGGCTCGTGCATATTTTGGGAGTGACTATCTAGTTTTAAAAAGCTATCATGGCGTCTTTCTCTGATTCTCAAGAATTGCCTCTACAACTTGGTAAGTTGAGGTTGTCTGAATTTAGGCTGTATTTATCAAGTATTGTTTAATAGATAAATCACATCTAAATGAGGTTTTGGTGCTTTTAAGGAAGTGTCAGTTTCCTGACAAGAGGTGGTTTGAACTGGGACTGGCTTTAGGCTTGTCAAAGAATACACTGGACACCATCAAAGCTAATAATCCACAGGATGTCAATCAATGCTTAATAGAATGTCTCTCTAAGTGGATGGAAAGGGCTGATGATGTGTTCAGTAAAGGAGGAGCTACCTATGAGTTACTGTCAGCTGCCATTAGAGATATGAACTTGATTGCAGTAGCTGACATGTTAGATCAAGAGAGTAAGTTAGTAATAATTGTTGCCTTAGTACCATGCTGATATAGAATGTCATGAAGCATTTAACATTAACACTGAATCAACTGAAGATGAAGTGAAACAGAAGCCAAATGAGGACGAAGGTAGACCATATGTAACTTGATACTTCAATAATGATTATTAATTAGCCTCAAATGTTATATACACTGGAGTGATGTATCATGAAAAGAAAGAAGTTAATCAATGGACGACTACATTTTCTGTTGTTAGAGATATGAAAGTCCTTCAGCGAGTATGTGTATGCTGTATCTATGATTTTACCAAGAATGTCATGTAATTTAGTATTTGGATAATAAATCTTCTAAAGTTGAACAAGATGAATCATTTGTCACATTCCGGTTTGATCATGATGGTATCCTTGAGTTGCTTCTACAAGGTACCCCATCACTTGAATCAGGATGGACTGTACAACCTCATCAATTACCAATGCAAGTATGTGCAGTAGTGTACCATATAGTGGGCTTAATTCCATTCTCATTCCTTGTGTAACAAATAATTTCAGTAATTTTTAATCTTAATAATAACAGTGTGATTGTTACCTACTAATAGATACATCAGAATACGGTTGACCATTTCCCATTTAACCCATCATATGCAAGCTGCAGTATATCAGTGTATGCTAAACCTGGTATTGCTAAGGATCCACTTCATTGTCCCATTAAGTTAACTGGAATAGATCCTTCAAAAACAATTTTCATCTACCGAACACCTCCTCCTTCATCAATGAGTTAGTTTATGATGGTATAACTGATTATTATTTGTGTAGTAGACAGTACTAGCTCAAGCTCCTCTACTGCTAGCATCAGTCAAACCAGGAGAGAGACTGAAGAAGGTATGGTTGATATTAACATAATAAAGCACTAATCACTGAATTTGTATCATTAATAGGTACATTTAGATCTGATATTGCTCATAGAGTAATGACAGAATGTACTGGAATGATAAAGGAAAGGATTGGTTTGTATCCACTGATAGACAGGCTGGTTGAGAAGAGGATGATAAGTGATGCTGAAAAAGGTCAAATTATTGATACCAGCCATGGACTAACTGCTAATCAAAGAATGGACGAGCTGCTTAGTTTAGTGAAAGCATCCATTAGAGAGGATGGAGAAGATTTTGGCATGTTTCTAGAAATAATTAAAGAAGAGAATACAAGAAGAGCTGATAGACTAGCACAGACACTATTGGACAATTATAAACGATTATTATAATTTTTATTTTTAATAAATAAAATTAAAAAATTGAGTCACAAAAATAAATTAGAAAATATTCCTGCAGAGAGGACAACTGCTCTTGTTACTAGTACTGAACCATTTATACTGAAAGGAAAATAATAAAATAAATAATAACTGAACAAATGAGTGTAATATCTATTCACTGTATCAACACTCAATAAAAT
>NW_003546535.1:22218-23723 GCF_000090795.2 Amphimedon queenslandica
CTCTCTCTCCCTCCCTCTCTCTCTCTCTTTCCCTCCCTCTCTCTCTCTCTCTCCCTCCCTCTCTCTCTCTCTCTCCCTCTCTCTCTCCCTCCCTCTCTCTCTCTCTCTCCCTCCCTCCTTCCCTCCCTCTCTCTCCCCTCCCTCCCTCCCTCTCCCTCCCTCCCTCCCTCTCCCTCCCTCCCTCCCTCCCCCCATCTCTCTCTCTCTCCCTCCCTCTCTCCCTCTCTCCCTCCCTCTTTTCCCCCTTTCTCTCCCCCATCTCTCACCTTAGTATTATCCTTAATAGCATTCAGTACATTACTAGTATCAGTAGCATCAACCAGTGTGACACTGATATTGAAGTTACTGGCTATTTTCCTAAAGAACCTGTTCACTCCTCCATACACATCATTAACTGATACAATGTGGT
Source organism: Amphimedon queenslandica (assembly GCF_000090795.2). Classification (NCBI taxonomy): domain Eukaryota; kingdom Metazoa; phylum Porifera; class Demospongiae; order Haplosclerida; family Niphatidae; genus Amphimedon; species Amphimedon queenslandica. The sequence continues at coordinate 22,628 of NW_003546535.1, forward strand.
CTCCTGATTTTAGTAAAGCCTGCATCACTGTTGATACTGCTGACATACCAGAACTGAATGTATGAGCTATAGAGTAGAGGAGAGAGAGAGGGGGGAAGAAAGAAGGAGATATATTTAGAGAACAATTATGAAGGGAAAGAATGAAAAAGGTGATTAAGATAAGATATAAAGAGAATTAATTATGTTTTATGAACAATACTTGAAAGACATTGATAGTTTTTAATGAGGACAAATAAATCAAAACTTTATAAGTTGCTAAAGTATATAAAACTTTGCAAATTAAAATGAATCAATTTAAATCAGTGATTTATAATTGTATAAGTTAATTCATACCATATTGTGCTCCTTCACAAGCTGCCAGTGACTTCTCTAATGCAGTTCTAGTTGGATTACCATCCCTAATGTAATCATGCATGGGCTGGAGAGAGAGAGAAAGAGAAGGTGACATACATTGTTAATTAGTTACTCATCAGTTTATCTTCTTACTGGTTTTCCTGGTTCATCTTGTTTATAAGTGGTGCAGGTGAATATTGGCGGTACTATTGCTTTACAGTTCCATTGTTCTGGGTCCTGTCCAACGTGTATAGCATTGGTACCAAAATGAGGCCAAGTAGACATTTTGTATTAAAACAATGAAGGAGTGGCTTTAGCTCTAGTGGGGGGGGGGGGTTGGTAAAACCGGGCTCGGGAGGGCTCGGAGCCTCGGGCACGGGAAATGGCTGGGTAAAACCGGGCTGCCCCGGACTGGGGCTTCACCTATTTTCATGGAATAAGGACTGATATGGAGCTAGTAAGGACATAGAACAAGCTACTGAGTAACTGTGCAATTAAATGATTATACTCTTTTATTGTTAAAATTTATACTCTTTTATTGTTAAAATTTAGGGAAGCCATGAATCCCCCTTGACTAATGCTGGGAACAAGGCCGCTCTACTCCCATGATCTTTCTTCTAAGTCCACTTTAACTCTCTCATTTTTATTTCTAATTTTATTTGCTGTCATTGTTATCTTAATTCTCATTTTCCTTGATTGTTGATTTATTTTTATTTATTTATATTTATTACTATTATTTTTACTGTTGATCATTATTCATTTC
>NW_003546535.1:23733-62409 GCF_000090795.2 Amphimedon queenslandica
CTATAATGATATTCATTGAGGCTTGTAACACGTTGGAATGAATTACATGTGGCTCATAGCATATATACATGTATGTATAGAAAATGTTATAAAAATTGGGAGTGACTTATTTAAAAAACCATGGGTATAGGGATTTTTTCAGAATATGAACAGCTTGCTTATAACTTGAAAAATTTAAGTCGGAATCAGCTCAAACTTGCTACACAGCATAAGTACATCAATATGTATCAGAAAATGTACCCATTTTATAAGTTGCTAGAAACGGTAAAACTTTGCAAACTAAAATGAATTAAGTTACATGATTTATAATGATAAGTTAATCATACTATATTGTGCTCCTTCACAAGCTGCCAGTGACTTCTCTAATGCAGTTCTAGCTGGATTACCCTCCCTAATGTAATCATGCATAGGCTGGAGAGAAAGATAAAATGGTAGAAAAGAGAGGAGAAAGAGTAGGTGACATACTGTTAATTATTTTTCTTCTTACTGGTTTTCCTGGTTCATCTTGTTTATAAGTGGTGCAGGTGAATATTGGCGGTACTATTGCTTTACAGTTCCATTGTTCTGGGTCCTGTCCAACGTGTATAGCATATTATTATAATAGCATTGGTACCATTGTCTAGGGTCTGGGTACCATAATGCGGCTAGAGCTACTTTTCAACCGAGGCTAGGGCGTGGCTGTGGTTTTATGCATGCATACATAGAGGAGGAGGTCTAGTCTACCGGATATTATAGATATAGATAGAAACAGGGCGATTCCTAGTCAGGCTCCGCCTGACTAGGCGATTCCAGTATAGAGCAACTCACTGTCACCCTCGCTGAACTGTTCTTGTACTGTACTGTCTTGTACTGTAGTACTGTCTTTCACTGTTACTGTCAGTCTCACTAATGTCTAGTGTCAATGACTCATCGATGGCAGAAACAGATCAGGATATATCAGATGATCTTAAAACAAACGACGAGCTACTTGATGAAATAGTTGAACACCAGGAAGCCAAATTATCCAACCTACAAAACAAGCATGAATACGAGCTGCAACAAAATCAAAGACGACTTGAAGAATATGAGCGAACCATTCGTGAGCTTCAGGAAAAGCTTCAAGTGACAGATGAAAAAACTAGTGCCAACCTTCGCCAGTTTGATGAAGAAGGAGGGAGATTTGACAAAGAAGAAAAAGAAAAACTATCACGTTTACACCAGCGCCTGCGTGATGATCAGCGTACACTTGTTGATACGCATCATAATAAAGTCCTGCTTGAAGAGCAAAATACAAGGCTTCTAAACGACTTACGTGATACCAGGCAAATGGTTGCTAGTATGAAGAAAGGATTGGGAAGTGGCGACAAAGCTGATGGGACTGGAGCTCAAGAACTCATCAAGTCACTAGAGATGAAGCTAAATATGAAAACAGCGGAAAGTGAGAAATTGAAAGATAAACTAGAAGAATTGCGTCAAAGGATTGAGTCACTTCAGAAGGAATCGCAAAACAAGGAGATAGCAAGTAATGAAGCTACTGAACAGACAGCTGATTCAGAGGAAGCTGAAGGTCAAATTAATCACCCTATAAATTCAGGTAGTATGTTCATGCTTTACGAAATGCAAATTTTGCTGTGCAGAATACCATGTAGCACTTATATTTCATGAATTTTTCCTGCTAAGCATTTGTGGATAAAAAATGAACAATTTGTAGCAAAAAGATTTTCAATGGAATTTAATTTCGCAAATTTTAGCCATCCATGAAACTAGCAAAATTTATTATCCACAAAATATAAGTGCTATTGGTACTAATTGTGTTATCAAACTGATTCAAAATTCTATTATAATTATTTCATGTATAATGAATCAGATTCTTTTGTTTAGGTGAAATTACTAAATGGCTGAAAGAAGGTGTTGTTGAACTAAAGATCAAACGTATCAATATGCTGGGTCCACCTGGCTCTGGTAAAACTTGTTCTTTACGTCTCTTACTAAATGAAGATCCACCTGAAGAAGATGTCACTGACAGTACACCAATAGCTTGCCGTGCTGTCAAAGCTACAAGGATTTCCTGCAGTAAGGGTGCTTGGGAGAGAATCGGCAGCGAAGCGCTTCTCGAGAAATTAGCGTCTGATTTAGCAGCATACGTCGGGAAACATCCAAAACCAGTTGATTCACTTCATAATAATCAGCAACAAGGAGAATTGATGGAATGCAAAAGCTCTGAAGCAACAGATGCACCTGATTCAACAGATAGCCAGAACTCTTGCTATACAAAAATTTTAGAAGCCATAAAAAGTGGAGAAAAAATCCACTTGAATCAATCTTGGGTGTACATTGTAGATTCTGGTGGTCAGCCAGCATTCCAGGAGTTACTCCCTTTGTTTGTTAGAAGAGCATCTCTCAATATCGTTACACTTGATCTTTCTCAAGGTCTTGATCAACGACTTGAATGTAATTTTCGAATTCGTGGAGAGTTGTTTCCGATTGATTCATTTTTTGCATCAAATAGAGAGTTTTTCAAAAAAGTAGTTTGCTCTGGAGACATGTGCCCCAGTAATAAACCACTGCCCCAAGAAGCCCAATGTGATGCTCAACCAATGCATTTCATTCTTGGTACTCATTTTGATAAAGTGAGTCATGAGGAGTTTAAAGAAGTTAATGATGCATTGACAGTCGATTTATCAAAATCTTCTTCTGAAGACCAAGTTTATTATTACAAAGAAAATGAATCAGAAATGATATGCCATGTCAACACCTTAATTCCTAAAGGTGAAGAGAGAAGTCAAGTTTCTCAAGAAATTTCTAAGTTTATCTACAATTGTGTATCGCGTAAGTTAAAAATACCAATTCGATGGTTTGCCTTTGACCTATTCTTACAAATGGAGGCAAAAAATAAAAATAGCAGCTACCTTAAGATACAAGATGTTTTATCTACTGGGGAACGCCTTAAAATGAATAAAGATGATACAGAGAAGGCTCTAGAGTATCTTCACGAAGTTACCATTATTCTCTATTATCCTCAAGTTTTACCAGACATAGTGTTTGTTGATCCTTGTACTATTCATGATACTCTCACTCGCTTACTTTCCCTGACATATGTCAATCGTAGTTCATATCACCTAATTTTAAAGGAAGATGAAGAAATTTCAAAGCAGGAGGTAAAAGATCTTTCTAAAAAGGGCCTTTTCACCTTAGACTTGTTTGAAAAGTTGCCCGATATCCCTGGAATTTTAAAGTCTGATCTCACCGAGCTTTTGTGTCAGCTGCATATTATTGCCAAGATAGGGGAAAAAAGTTATTTTATTCCTTCTGCATTAAGCTGTTATAATGGCCCACCCTTAACGAAAGATAATATAAAGCCACTGGTTATAGTCTGGCTTAACCAAGATAACAAAAATTTGCCTGTTCCTCAAGGGATCTTCTGCTCAGTCATAGTTCAATTGATAAATGAAGCAGCGCTTAAATTTTCGATGCCTGGTTCCCCATCAGAAGGCTCTTTTATTTATAGAAATGCAATGTCATTTCAAATTCTGATTGAAAATGAAGGATGTGTTGGCACTCTTCACTTCATCAACAAATACAAACACATCGAACTTTATTTCACTGGAGATGACCCTGCAAAATACTGTCCATTGGTTCGTGAGATAGTGATGAAAGCTATCGCTGAGAGTAGCAAGAAGATCAGAGTTGATGAAGGCAAGCCCGTGCCTGCTTTTGAATGTCCCGAGACAGAGGATTGCTACTGTCTAGTCATAGACGAAGAAGATGAAAGAAGCCATTGCACCTTTCCTAAATCAGCAGAAGTTATTAAAGGACAAGAAAGTTACTGGAATTGGTTTCATGCTCCCAGACACAATAACAGTGAAGGTACATTTAATAATACCAGTATACCATTATAAATTATCTTAATTTTATATAGTATGTCATACTCACTTGAATATATGGCAGCTAGATGAGATTTATTGCACATTAACCAATGCATTATTTAGCACATCTGAATGGGAAAATCTTGGTTACAAATTAGGTTTAATTCAACCTATAATAAGTACCATTAGATCTGATCGCCAAACTTCTGATGAACGGCTTAGGGAAGTGCTAACAAAATGGCTACAACAAGCTGCCTCTGCTGCTACATGGCCTTTATTACTCAAAGCTCTTGAAGAAGCTAATCGAAAAGATGTGGCTGAAAAAATTAGTGAGTTCATAATGATTGATTATAGCAATATAGTAATAATGTTTGTATTTATAGGATGCAAAATACAAGCCACTGCAAAATAATATTGCTTTCTCAATTAAACTAAGTAATGATTTAGCTGTTTTGTTTTATTGAAAGCTTATTTTTGCTGCTACTAATTAATTTTATTAACTTTTAAATAACTGATGTAGTCTTAGAATTTTAATTTTGCTGATATTAAATAAATAAAATTAAAATTTTACACACAAAAATAAATTAGAAAATGTTCCTGCAGAGAGGACAACTGCTCTTGTTACTAGTACTGAACCATTTATACTGAAAGGAAAATAATAAAATAAATAATAACTGAACAAATGAGTGTAATATCTATTCACTGTATCAACACTCAATAAAATACATGTACATGCACTACCTTACCAGACATGATGAATGGAATCTCTTCTTGCAAGTTCTACATATCATTTTAGGTAGTGAATAATTAGATCCATGAATGATACTGAAGCATATCATGCAGTCATCCAAACCAGCAAAATGTTTATCAAGATTACTCTTCCATAATAATAATCCTTCCAATATAGAACCATTCTAATGAAGGAGAGAGAATGAGATACATAATATGCCATTATTTTAATGAAAAAATAATGTATCAAACATACATGTATATGTACTAACATAAATAGGCTATGGTGTCTGGAGTATCAGTAATGTAACACCTGAGTCTCTGCCCTTAGCTTCACCTCAAGCAGATATCTCAGTCCTCAGGTATTACATTACTTATACACATACATGCATACTATACAGCCAGAAATATTGGCGAGGAATTAATATTGGTGGATGATAAAATCCGCCAATTTGTGTTAATCTATTTTGGGTGTGGTTGTTCATCACGTCATCTTGTCTTCACATGCATCATGCTAGTACAAGAAATCAAACTAAGATGCTGCATTATTTCAAAACTTCGCCTATTGTTTGGGTCCAAAAGGATTTAGAAACATGATGCCCTTGAATACAACTCTCAATCGTTACTTCACACGCTTCATCATCCTTGAGCGAGTCCTCGAGCTCTTTGTCGGCCGTGTTTAGCTCTCTTTTAATTAATTTAAAGGCGTGGCGTAACAATTAATATTTTCTAATTTTAATAAAAAATAATTTTCAAGTCATAATCACCAAATTAAAATACCGCCAATCACATTTTTTTGACAAATTGCCAAATAAAACTCTCACCAATATTTCCGGCTGTACGGTACGTATACATACAACATAGAAGGGTAGTATTTAATTCACCCACTCACTTGATTAGCAACAAATGAGCTAAGTTGTAGTAGCCATTTCCTCCACAAAGAGAGATCAACCTTAGCTCTCTTCCCTTCTTTAATGGTTGGAGGTGACAATGGATAGTTATCAGGTATACACACAGTCAGTTCTATACTGAACTCATCTACCCTGTATACCACATTAATCTCACTAACACCACCACAGACCCTCACCTAATAGTACATAGTGTATGGGAACATTTGTATAGGGAAAGTTTTAGTGGGTATGAAAGAATGTGCAGGTGTACATGTATATGTACATATATGTACATGATGTAGTGGGGAAAGGATAGAGGGAGAGAGAGAGAGAGGAAATGAAATCAATCATTAACAGTTTAGGATACAATATCTATACAACATTAGATTTAAGGCTGGTTTACAATATTACGCTAGTCCTGACGTTATGTAGATGCAGGAATAGAATCAGGTTCTATTCTAGTGGAAAACATGCGTCAAAAGGTCAAATCGCCCACGCTTTTAATTAAAAATTGACAGTACATTGGCCTAATGTCATATTGTAAACTAGCCTTTAGTTTAGGAGGCACATACATATAATAGATGTATACATGTACCGTATTTCCTTAAATAAAAGCCCGGGCGTCTATTTCCTAAAATGGTATTTGGATCTCGAAAAAATATATAAAAAATAAAAAAAATTAGGCCCAGAGCAGGGTTCGAACCCGTGACCTCATGCTTTTGACTTCTGTAACTTCAGGCATTATCCACTAGACTACTGAGTCACTCCTAGGCCTGTGTTGCGTATTTATAGTTAAATTGTATTGCTACCCCGGCGTTTATTCAAATGCGGCTTCTATTTAAGGATTTACGGTACATGTACATGTGTTCTGCATGTGATGAGCATGTGCTAACCTCAAGGTTTCCTATTTTAGTATTTGAGGACATGCTCTCAACCTCTTGCCTCCATAACCTCTGACTTACATGTTTAGCTGTAAAACTATAAATAAAAACAATAAAAATATAAACAGAAATAATAAAAAATATACATACATGTACATAAATAACACATTGAATTTTTGTACACAAATGTATTAATATGAAGTATGAACATGATTGGTAGATTGCCAAAATGATTCTTAATGATTGCTAAAATGTTATGTACATGCATGTACATATGTTGACTTATCATATTGTACCTGCTTATTAAATTGCTTGTTTGTCTATCCAGTGTTAAGTACCATTGTCTTAATAAATGAGGAATGTACTGGGCAACAGACATGTACAGGCAATTGGATAATAATGATAATGAGGACTCCATTGATACTATAAAGAGAAAGAGAAAGAGAAAGGGAGAGAGAAGGTGAAGAATAATGATTTAAGAAGGAGAGGGAGAGAAAAGAGAGAGATAGAAAGAAAGAGAGAGGGTAAAAAAGAATAAAGAAATAAGACTGTACATGTACATGTACTTTTAAGCTAGATCATGAGGAAAGGAGAGAGAGAGACAGATACGACAGACATTTTAATCTTTTTAGTACCTTTAATTGATTCAATGTTCATGTTAGTAGTCACAGTTGAATCACAGAACTGTGTTATACCTTGTAATAGAGGAAAAAGCAGGCCACACCCCTTCACCCAATCAATTAACTGGACTCGTACCTAATAACTACTTAATGACTATTAATTAACTACTTAATAACTAACCTCCAAGTGACACTTCCCTATTGTTTCTATTATCAGTAGCCATAGCAACACGTAGCTTGTGGTATGGACAATGTCGTGGTGGTCGTTGTAGATCAAGTTTAGATCAATTTTTTCAAGTATTGAATCAATGACACTTTGAAATGAAGAAACACTAAAGAAAGAAAGGACAGGGTTTTTAAACGGCTGAAACCTTACATTTTTATTACATTATCTGATACATATTGATATCTTTATGCCACATAGAGTTTGAGTTGATTCCAATCAAAACTAAATTTTTACAAGTTTTTAAAGTTGCTCAAAAATTAGGCTAAAGTCCTTGTACTAAAGTACAGGGTCTTTGGCTAAATTCAACAAAAAATGAAAAAGAGAGAATTCTCCATTTTTATTACATTTTCTAATACATATTGATGTACTTATGCTATGTAGAAAGTTTGAGCAGATTCCGACTTAAATTTTTAAAGTTATGACCATTTGTTAAAATCGGCCAATTTCTGAAAAATCCCTGTACTATAGCCCATGGTTTTTTCCGAAAAATGGCTAAAAAATCACCCCCAATTTTTATTACATTTTCTGATACATATTGATGTACTTATGCTGTGTAGAAAGTTTGAGCTGATTCCGACTTAAATTTTTAAAGTTATTACCATTCATACATATCTGGATAACATGGATTATAGAGTGTTACTATTAATAAAACACATTATGATTACCTAATTTGTTTTGATTCTTTTTTTAGCTTCTCCTCCTCCTCAGTCACTATTCTCACTAATAATAGGCTCCTATATCAATTAATTAAAAACAATTAATTGATTAATTAATAAACTAAATACACGCACCTTCTTGTCAATTTACATGCCACTAGCTGATCAAAGTAAAGTGGAGATCTCGTCACCATAACAACAAGCTCCTCCCACTTTTCGATTGAAGGACCAGTAGCTAGTAAGTCCAAAATACGACACGTATGATACCTTAGCAACCGGCTCTCGTAACTAGGGGGTGTGGTCAAATATTTGATGAATATCGGTAGCAGTAGATCCACAATACTGTGACTAAAAAACTCCACCCACTCACTGTGCTCGTTAATGAGGTGGGCAGGACTCTTGTTACTAAAAATAGTCTGGAGCGATTCCAATAGCTGTAACCCATGGCAACATAAAACCACACCCTCTAATGAAACTGGATCCGAACAATCGACAAGTAACTATAATTAAAAATAAAAGTAGGCGTGACTAATGGGTGTGGCTTACTTGAACAATAGTTACAAGAGTACAAGAAAGGAAGTCCCAGTATTGTGAAATAGACTCGTGTGATGAGACCACACCCACTAATAATCGTAGCACTGAGAATACCATTGGATCACGGGACACCTCCAGCAAACTAAAAATTTAATGGGCAATCAGTAAAATTAAAGAGCTAAATTTTTTTACTACAACATGATTATACATGTACTTTTAATTAATTTTATTAATAAAACTAAAAAAAAAATAAAATAATAAGTAGCAATTAAAATAGCAATTAATCTAATAAACAACAAGTCGGTTATTTTTAAGATCACAAACATACAATAATCCATCTTTATCAAATCTTAATCCTGTTGGTTTATTAAACTGCTCAATATTACTGCCTTTACTTCCAAACTTCCTAACAAACGCACCATCACTAGTGAAGACTGATATACGATGATTGCCCCCTTCACTAACATACACTAGACCAGTAGCTGCAGTGTCTATTGTTATACCATGTGGCTCCTTAAGCTGTCCAGGACCAGATCCTTCAGTACCAAACTGATCCACAAATTTTCCATCTGGAGAGAACTTCTGAATGCAATGATTACCACGATCAGCAACATACACTAATCCTTGACTGTCAATAGCAATGTCACGTGGATACTGAAACTGTCCATTAGCTGATCCTTTACCACCAAATAAATGAGAGAAGGCTAGATCAGGATTCAAGACTTTTACACGATGATTATCCCTATCAGCAATATAAACCTGTCCTGTTATAGGAGAAATGGCTATACCACGAGGAAAGACATATTGCAGTGCTCCACTGCCCCACTTACCAACTGATGCTTTAAGGTATCCATCTATGCTTATCTTCTGGATCCTGTGATCATCAGATACAAGAATGAAGTTGTCTGGAGAAATGGCTATGCCATGAGGAGAAGAAAACTTGACATTACCAGATTTCACTTTCTTTCCTTCTCTATCCAGTATTGTTACACAGTTGCGATTAGCCTCAGATATTATAACATGATTATCATCACTTACAGCAACTCCCCAGGGACCCTTAAGTTCAGTTATAGTACGTACTGGAGTGATGTTATCAAGGTAAGGATTGATAGGGATGACTAGTGAGGTATCCTCAAGATCTACATCATATACTTGTACTTTTACTGTATGAGTACCACTGGTTGAAGGGTTACACTGTATCCTATACACTCCAGGATCAGTGCTGGTGGTAGTGACTGTAGTGTGAATGGGTTGATCACCTTTATCAACTGGTACTAGACTACACCTCAGAGAAGAGACGGGAACACACAAAACAGATGAATCTGGTGCCTCCATTGATAGTGAAAACGATACTGCTTTGTCAGCAGGTGTAATACAATCAATCTTCTTCACTCTACACTGCTGTAGTGCAGTAGAGGTCACAATATCTCCAATGTGATGTAGTGATTTGATATCTTTACTCAATACAAAGTCGGCTTTTTCCTTTGGATGTAACTCCTCCACATTGATCCCTGCAGTAACTTCACTCATACGCTCCATCATCTGGTTCTTAGACCTCAGGACTTGTTGACGACTGCCTGTCTCCAGACTCTGTTCTACATAATCTTCAACATCCTCCAGAAGACTCAAACTCATTTCTGCTGATTTTATTTGCACTGACAGCACCTTTAGTTTATCATCAGTGACCCTCTTTGCCTGCTCAGTCAGTTTCCTCTCTGACTGACGAAGAACATTCATCATTTCCTCTACCATTTCATGTATTTCTTCTAAGACTCCTTCTCCTCTCTCTCTGATCTCACCCTCTCTCTCTTCTAGAGCAGACAGGACCTTCTTGAGTGCTTCCTTCTTTCCCTCAACTGGTGATAGACATTCTCTTAACTTTTGACAGTGTTTAGGATAACTGTCAGTGATTAAGCTATATTCATGATGTTTGTGATCATGAAATTGACAGGTAACACAGATTACTGTATCACATGTTTCACAGAATAGCTCCAAAGGCTTTCCATGATCACTACATGTAGCCTCTTGAGGATGAGGTAAAACTGCTGTTTTCTCCATATCACTGTGTATCTCTTTGAGGTTGTTGAGAGTGAATGCTACAGGAAAGGCTCCTGCTCCTTCTTTTGGTAACTCTGTACAATGACGACAAGTGGGACAAGAGAGGTAATAGGTCTCATTCTTCTTATCCAGAGGTAATCCCTCCAGACACTGCTCACAGAATGAATGTAGACAAGGTAAAGTCTTAGGGTTGGTATAGTGGTCAAGACACACAGGACAGGTGAGCTGTTCCTCCAGTTTGAGGAGAGAAGATGAAGATGGTTTGGTTGCCATTTTAAGAAAAAAATAAAATTATGCACGTAAAGCAAGATCGAAAAATGAAGAGAGATAAAGGTAGAAGATGGTAAATGAAGATAGAGCAAGAACGAATAATAAGAAAATAAAGAAATCAGAATGAACGAGAATTAAAAAATGGTAGAGAAGAAGAGAGGGCAGGTAGACACAAAAAGTGGGCGTTACCTTAAATATATTCAAAGATCTTGTGACTAAAGAAAGTTATGATAGCACATAATGAATACTGGCTTTACCATAGTAACCAGTGGGAAATACTGTACATTACATTACATTACATTATATTATACATTATAAATACATTATATTATATTATATACATTGAATTAGAATAGGAGATGAAAAATATAATTAGTAACAACAAATTAAAGTAAATGTATATAAGGACATTCACTTACTTCCCTCCTCCAAACAGGTTGAGCTGATCCTGATACTGTACTATAGAGCTCAGTACAGTATTGATAGACTCATTGTACTGTACAGTGTTGGGTGATGTAATGTATAGCAATGAGCAGACTTGACAAGGATCTAGAGAAATAAAATACATGTACATATAAATTGCTTTAAAATTGAACATTCAGCATGTGCATCAGAATAAGTACTTTTCTGGCAAAACACTAATTACTTCTATAGTACAGGGACTTTGGCTTGATTTTAGAGCAACTTAAAAATTTTTTTGAAAATTCAATTTTGATAGGGATCACCTCAAACTTTCTACACAACAAAAAACATGTATATGCATCAGGAAAAATTATAAAAATGAAGAATCTTCTCCTTTTAATTTTTGGCAAAATTTGGTCTGACACCATGTACATGTACTACATAGTACAGGGACTTTAGCCTGATTTTTGAGTACATTGTACATTGCATGCTAAGCTATACCTTCACTAACTATCAGTGGTATATCAAGTTTATTCTTAATGGGAGCTAGTACAGTCCATAGAGTGGCATCAGACTCTTCCAATATCAACTGAATGATAGAATCATCTTTATAACTCTTCACTTCTCCTCCTCCTTCTTCTCTTTTTGAATCTTCTGGTACATTCTCTTCCTCCAGCTCTGGCTTATAATGTTCCAATAAATGAGAGAGGGAGAGAAGAGAAATGAACTGATCAGAACATCTGTGGGAGAGACAGATTAACATAGAAGGTAGTACAACTATTAATTTTATTTTTAACGACCTGGGGGCATAGCCCCCAGGTCGTTCCTATGATTGATTTCACCGTTGCGCTATCTATTATATATATTTATTTATTTATTTGTATGTCCACACTTACATTTCTTCTATACACGTTGTATTGGAGAAATAACAAGCCTTAGCAACCACCCGCCCACGCTCCTTTACGTGAGTGGGTGTGGCCACAGCAAACAAAATGGCGGCTTACACATGGGACAAAGTTAAGAGCTTTCTAACAGCAAGACAACATAGAGATACTGTCTAAAGACTTCTCTAGAAGCATTAGAAGGTAGAGAGAACCTCTATAAGTATTAATAATGACCAAGTTGTACTTGCAAGGAAGTGAAATCAATTATAGGACTATTTTTACACTGTTACGCTTGTTAATTTCAATTAGTGCCTTTCTTACATTATACGTGTACAGTGTACATGTACATGTATCAAATTAAAATACAAAATCAATAATTAATATCTTATTTGTGGTAGAATATTATACTTACCTTTTCAATAATGATTGGATTGTTGGTAAAGCCGAACACTTTCTTGATTGAACTAGCGACTTCAATGAAGATCTAACTACAGGCAGTATAAGAGAAGACTAGAGAGAGAGAGAATTCAAATTAACAAATTAATAGTACGTAATAGTATGCATACATGTACATGTAATTTTAATAGATTTAGCAAAAAGTAAAAATTCTAAAATAAAATGCAATTCATAAATTAATAACATCATTTACACATGTACAACGTAACTAAAATGCTAGAAATAATAGTCAATTCCCTAATACAATAAAACACTATTAACTTACTAATAAAGATTCCTCAAAAGATTCTAAAATCACGATGCTCAATAAAGATGTGACCACACCCATTAACCACACCTCCTCATTAACCTCCCCCTCACCACGACCACCTTCTGGTAACCATAGCAACAACACATCAACCAATGGGTATCCATCCAGCCCTTCTCCAACGAGATGCTGTAGAGAGGGAAGATCACATGAGCCGAGAGAAGGGAGGAGAGAGAGAGAGAGGGAGAGAGGGAGGGAGGAAGTGAGAGAGAGAGGAGAGAGAGAGGGGGAGAAGTAGAGGTCGCCATGGCAACACTGGAGCAGCAACTGAGGTGTGATGTAATTAGTCTAAAAAAGAAATTAATTTTAAGAACCAAAAATAAAATACATATAAAATTGTATGCGCAAATAAATAAATAAATAATAAATACAAAAACAATGTTATAGTTATACTTTATCTTTCATTGCTTTGTCCAGGGTAGGTTGGAAGAGTGTCCATGATGAGGAGAGAAGAGAAGAATGGAGACACTGGAATACAACACCATGAAACAATACACTAAAATAAAATAATAATAATAATAATAATGATAATATTAACAATTATTATTATTATTGTCCCAGTTCATCCTTATCTTACTCGATTTCTCCCAATTGATACCTATCTACATGTACGTGCACTTTTAAACTTTAAAATATACAGATCCTCACTAAATAAGACTAAAGTAGTCTTCTCTCCCTCCCTCACTCCCTCCCTCCCTCCCTCTCTCTCTCTCTCTCCCTACTTACTCCCTCACTCCCTTCCTCCCTCCCTCCCTCTCTCTCTCTCTCTCTCTCTCTCCCCTACTTACTTTGTTATATCACTATTATTATTATCATTATTATTATTGACAGAGTCCATTATGATACCAGCTGCATTATTTAAATATTTATTAATATCGTTAGAAGAGGAATAACAGTCAACAAGATGCCGATAAGTGCTCACTACTGATACACACAACTCAATATCTAACAACAAAAAAATAATAACAAATAAATATATAATGTATATGTACATGTACCTGTTGCTTTCAATAGCCATTTTAATAAATATGATAACAGCCTGTCCATTTCATCGAGACATAACTACAGTATGAATCAAAAATATAATACATACATTAAAATTAAGAGCTTTAACCACTAAAAATTTGACAATTACATGTACATGTATTTATTAAATATATCCACCAAAATTACTACAATAGGCTGTAGCTATACAGTAATTACTGTACATGTATAATAGTACATGTTGTACATGTACATGTACATATACTTACAGAAATTGATTTTGAGTTCATTAATGAAAACAGTTTCAACAGCTGGAACTTCTCCCTCCTTTTATCCACAGGGCCAGCCACACTCTCACCCTCTCCTCCCTCCCTCACTGATAACAGATCAACCAACCAGTGAATGATATCAGTGAAGAGGAGGGACTGGGAGGAGAGAGAGGGAGAGAGGAAGAGAGAGTGGAGGAAGGAGGAGTAGTGAGGGTTGGTGAGGGAGGAGGAGGTGGGGAGAAGAGAGGAATGTAGCTGAGTGGAGATGTAAGTGAAGTCAGTGTCATGATGATGGATGGAGAGCTAGAGGGAGAGAGAGAAGGAGAGAGAGGGAGGAAGAGAGGGAGGGAGAGAGAGAGAGAGTGAGTGAGAGAGAGAGAAAGAGAAATTGAAAGGTAAAAATGAAAACAAAAAGGAGAATCATTAAAATACCTTTACACAACACAAAACATTTATTCAAGTACTTTGCAATAGAGAAAACAATTCCATACAAATATTACCAAAGCAAGCTCCCCCCAAAAAAACACCACACGATTAATACACACTAACCCACTGAAAAATTAACATGATAATTATCACTATCTTATAACAACATTACTACACTTTACATAAACTATCAATCAACACACATATACATATACATGTACATGTACATATACATGTAGGTCACATGATCTAGTAGCTTATCAGAAAATGGCCAGCAAGCAAGTCAAGACAGACTCTACACTCTCCCTCTCTCCCTCTTCTCCTCAAAACTCGAAATGTCCTCCAACCTGCTCTATGCCAAAGATTTACGGGATAGTAGAATCAAAGAAGGCCACTTTAGTTCTAATTTGGAGTGCCATCATACACTTCTTCTACATATTATACCTAGTCAATCCTTCAGATGAGAAGTACACTATAGCAGGTGCTTTATTTGGATTTCTACTCATCCTCTATCCTCTATCGGGCTGGATTGCAGACGCTTTTCTAACACGTTTCTGGACCATGTTTATTGGGCAGTTACTAGTAATAGTAGGCTCTTTTGTCACAACGCTCCTTCGGTTCTATACATCGGCATCAGTTCAGTTGATAGGACTGATGATATCAGCTAGTGGACAGGCTCTATTTGAAGTTAATGCTATTCAGTTTGGTCTGGATCAGTTACAGACCCATTCCACTGATAATTACAGATATTATGTGTACTGGTACTACTGGACGATGGAACTGGGACATTTTCTCTATGGGACTTTTGTTTGTATAGGTATGTTGACACACAAAACATGCTAAGTGAGCTAAACAGAATGAGCTTCATTAGCTGACAAGCACTACAAAATAGTACATGGCTTTTGGAGCAACTTTAAAAATTCGTAAAAAATCTAATTTTGATCGGATTCAGCTCAAACTTTCTAAACAACATAAAACATGTATATGCATGAGGGAAAATTATAAAAATGGAGAATTCTCTCCTTTTCATTTTTGGCGAAATTTGGTCAAAAACACTGTACTATAGTACACGGACTTTAGCTTGATTTTGGAGTAACTTTAAAAATTCATAAAAAATCTAATTTTGATCAGAATCAGCTCAAACTTGCTACACAACATAAGAACATGTATATGCATCAGGAAAAGTTATAAAAATGAAGAATTCTCTCCTTTTCATTTTTGGCGAAATTTGGCCAAAGTCCCTGTACTATAGTACAGGGACTTTAGCTTGATTTTGGAGCAACTTTAAAAATTTGTAAAAAATCCAAATTTGATCGGAATCAATTCAAACTTGGTACACAACATAAGGAACATGTATGTGTATCAGGAAAAATTATAAAAATGGAGAATCCTCTCCTTTTCATTTTTGGCGAAATTTGGCAAAAAACACTGTACTATAGTACAGGGACTTTGGCTCAATTTTGGAGCAACTTTGAAAATTTGTAAAAAATCCAAATTTGATTGGAATCAACTCAAACTTGCTACACAACATAAGAACATGTATATGTATCAGGAAAAGTTATAAAAATGGAGAATTCTCTCTTTTCATTTTTGGCGAAATTTGGCCTGAGACCCTGTACTATAGTACAGGGACTTTGGCCCGATTTTGGAGTAATTTTAAAAATCCATAACCATTCATAAATGATGAAGAAAATCATTCTATACATATAGCTACTGTTCTACTTTATAATTCATTTTTAATTGCAAATTATTATTATTATTATTATTTATTCATTTATTTATTTACAGGCAGAGGCTATGCAGACAATGAAGCTACTCATGACATCACTGGTGCCATATTCTCCAGCATACAGATCTCACTCCTCATACTCATGACAATACAAATGCTTTGCTGGCGTCGGAAATTCTACAACCACCAGACAGGATCCCACCCCTTCAAACTAATAATCCAAGTACTTAATTACTCACGAAAGCACCGACGCTCCGCCCACCCAATTAGTGCCTTCCAATACACAGATAACGAGGTACCATCTTGTCTTGACCGCTCTAAATATAAATATGGCGGACCTTTTACAACGGAGCAAGTCGAAGACGTTAAAGTATTCTTTTATATATTATTGCTGCTTGTTCCTCTTTCAGCTATTTATTTTGTTGATGAGCTCCATACACTAGCATACCAGTTCATATCAGATGAAGAATTAAAAGATAGACTTCCTTATGGAAAGTGTCTATTAGTTGAAGTCCCGAGTTGGATTCGTAGCGCCTTAGCTTTCTTTCTCATCCCAGTTTATATTTTTCTAATCAGTCGGGTTACAAACCGTTTCGCTTATCACACCTCGTTGCTATGGCGACTCGGAATCGCACTCTGTCTCACTTTCGCCGGAGTGTTGACCTTATTTGGACTCCAACTAGACATAACACTCCATAAAATGTCAAATATCACTGAATTCGTCTCAGAAACTTGTAACTCCACCAACATCATCAACTACAACTGGCTATTGGTGCCGGAGGTTCTAAACGGTCTAAGTTACGTCATAATTTTCTCTTCGACGCTTGAATTCGTCTGCGCCCAATCTCCATACAGTACGAAAGGTTTTCTAATCGGAATCTGGTTCTCCTTCCAAGGCATAGACAGTGTTATCCTCGCACTGCAGAGATTTTTCGAGCTAGACTGTTATTTTGGATACTACATTGCTAAAGGGATATTAATGATGGGGCTAATGATACTATTTCTATTTAGTGCCCGGGTATATCGCTATAGACGAAGACAGGATAAAGACACTAGGACTATCATTGAGGAGTATTACAATACGAAAGGATTGGAGGATAGTGAGGACAATGATTATAATAATAGTAACAACAGTGTGAACAGGTATTTAGATTATACAGCGTTAAATTATTGATGTATTATTATTATTATTATTATTAATTTTTGTACTCACTTGGTTCAGGATTGCAGGTAGTAATTTCGAGTTTGCCTATTGTAATAAAGAATAATGACAATAAATATACATACAGGCATTTTAATTATTTTTTAAATTTTTTTGGTAAAGGAAACATATATTTTTGTATTTTAAAAATAAGATAATTTCTAAAAATTATCCTGTACTATAGCCCATACTTTTTTCCAAAAATTGTCGTTAAAAACACCTTATAAATTACATGTATGTTAGCAAATTTAATCATAATTAATTAATTAATTACTTGACAAATTTCCATTAACATCTTCCGAACTGACTCAGTCGATAATACATGTACATGTACATCATTGACTCCGCCTCTTTTCCCGCCCCTTCCAGCGTACAGCACATTAACACAGCAATCAACCAGCAGCTCCTCTCTCATCTCAGTATCACTAAAAGAACATGCGAACATTTCAGGCGACACGCCTCCAACAGACACGCCCCATTTCTCTGCCTCTTTTCCAGACTCTGCCTCAATTCCACTATCCAATAACTCAATTAGGTACTTCGCCAAGCTATAATGGGCATCACCCTCAACACCTTCCTTATAAGGACATCCGACGAGTCGTGTCACATGATCGACCCACGCAGAGGTCATGTGACTGATAGCGGAGAGAAGAGACGAAGCTAGTTTAATGTGAGAGAGAGAATTTGAGTATCTGGTGAGACAATCCGATATTAGTTCACATGTTAACGGTAACATGTACTGGGAGGTGGAGGGAGAGACGAGGGTGAGAGAAGAAGTAGGCGTGGCTAAAGTAGGCGTGGCTAAAGTGGGTTGCGGGTAAAATTTGACCAGTAAGGTAGAGATAGAGTTTAGACTTTGCTATAAAGAGAGAGAGAGAGAGAATTAAAGTTTATGTACATATACACGTACCTTTACAGTATCATTGATTATTAATCTCTGACACAGGCGATGCGTTAACTCTGATCTCAGTTGATCAAGGTGCGTCATATCTGACTGATATCTCACTGATCTCTTAACGAGCAGGTTGATCAACCAAACGATACAATTGGACACTCCCTCCAACTGTACAGCTGGTACGAGAAACAGATCATCAATTAATTCAATAATCTATAAAGAATAGACACAATAGAAATTCAGTAAATACATAATGTCAATTAAATGGAGCCAAAATACTAAATTGGTATAAGTACAAGTACATGTGATAAATGTTACAGTACATGTAAATCGTTCTCAAATAATTAATTTTGCCAAATTCTAGCCTTTTCTAAAACCACCAATTACATGTACATGTACATCTGGTAATAAATGTAACTCACAATATTAATTAGGTGGCTAATGAAAGGGGTTACCCCAGTGGTATCTCCTCCATCATTAGTGTCCATACAGTAGGAGGAGCATTCAATGAGGGACATTATCAGACTATTAGTGTCTGATGAAGAGCCTTTTGACACCTCTGATGATAAACTGAGGAGAGAGAGAGACAGAGGAAAGACAAATGGTATTTTTGTGTATACATGTACATGTATAGTAGTCAGTAGAAATACATGTATTTTTTAAATGGCCATAACTTGAAAAATTTAAGTCGGAATCAGCTCAAACTTTCTACACAGGATAAGTACATTAATATGTATCAGAAAATGTAATAAAAATTGGGTGTAATTTTTTGACCATTTTTCAGAAAAAACCATGGGCTATAGTACAGGGATTTTTTCAGATTTTAGCCAATTTTAAAAAATGGTCATAACTTGAAAAATTTAAGTCTGAATTAGCTCAAACTTTCTACACAGCATAAGGACATCAATATGCATCAGAAAATGTAATAAAAATTGGGGGTGATTTTTTAGCCATTTTTCCAAAAAAAATCCATGGGCTATAGTACAGGGACTCCCACCAGTTTTTAATATACTGTACATGAATACATGTACACTCACTAACCCTGACTTTAATCTTGTAATAAAATTAATTGATAATCCAGTAGTATCACAGTCAGGTACTTTTAGTAATTGGCTCAGCAGGGGAAGGAGGCATGGGTAGATGATGCTCCCGTTACCATGGCCACCGTTGCCTAGCAACTGCCACACCCCCGGAAGGAGAGCTTTCTGAATGTTCACATGTTGATGCCAACCCTAAAACAAAAATAAATAAATAAATAAATAAACAGAAATAAAATGATTGTGTCAAATGCTAAATTTGTTAAAATTAGTACAGTTAGTATTATAGTACAGTGAATTGCTAGCATCCTGTTGTCTCATGTATTAATGCTTTTAGTACAATAAGAATGAAAACACAATGTCGATAACTTGTCTTATATTGATGAGGATAGTTGGGGGATTTTATAGGCCCACTAAGTAAAAAACAAAAGTTTCGGCTGCACGCACGCACCTTTTTATGCATGCTTTTGTTTATTTAAAACTGCTAAGTGGGCATGTGGTTCTTTTGATTTGTTAAAATTAGTACAGTCAGGATATTATACAGACTTATATCAACCACCTCTTGCTTTTGCTTACTGATTTAAAATGCTGAATAAGGTGGTTCGGTTACAAAACCGCAGACATATTATCATTGTATTACACGAGACAAAGCAAAATGGTTCACATTCTACTAGTTCTGAAAACAAGTTGATTACAAGATCAAAGTAACTTAGTAGTGTATTTAAAGGAAACACTTTCTCTTATTGTCGCACCATTCACTGCCTTCTCTCTCTCGTCCTCATCCTCTACTTCTTTTCACATTCTTGTTTACTCTAACTTCATTTTCTTATCATCCGCTCTTGCTTTACTGTCTTCTACATGTACACGTGTATTTTTATCTCTCTTCATTTTTTGTTCTTGCTTTACGTACATACATGTATTTTATTCTTTTCTTTAAATGGCAACCAAACCATCTTTATCTTGTTCTCCTGGTCTCCTCAAACTGGAGGAACAGCTCACCTGTCCTGTGTGTCTTGACCACTATACCAACCCTAAGACTTTACCTTGTCTACATTCATTCTGTGAGCACTGTCTGGAGGGATTACCTCTGGATAAGAAGAATGAGACCTATTACCTCTCTTGTTCCACTTGTCGTCATTGTACAGAGTTACCAGAAGAAGGAGCAGGAGCCTTTCCTGTAGCATTTCATGTGAACAACCTCAAAGAGATATACAGTCTATTACAGTAAATACCAAATCACTATATCGCGATGAAGATATTGTCTCACTACAGCAGTGTAGAGTGAAGAAGATAGATTGTATTACATTTGCTGGCAAAGAAGTTTCGTTTTCACTATCAATGGAGGCACCAGATTCATCTCTTTTGTCTGTTCCCCTAATTTCTTTCAGGTGTAGTCTAGTACCAGTTGGTAAAGGTGATAAACCCATTGACACTACAGTAACTACCACCAGCACTGATCCTGGAGTGTATAGGATACAGTGTAAACTTTCAACACGTGGTACTCATACAGTAAAAGTACAAGTATATGATGTACACCTTGAGGATACCTCACTAGTCATCCCTTTCAATCCTTACCTTGATAACGTCACTCCAGTACGTACTATAACTGAGCTTAATCGTCCCTGGGGAGTTGCTGTAACTGATAATAATCATGTTATAATAGCCGAGTGTGGTAGTCACTGTGTAACAATACTGGATAGAGAAGGAAAGAAAGTGAAATCATTAGGAGGGGAAGGAGGAAGTGGTAATGTCAAGTTATCTGAACCTCATGGTGTAGCCATTACTACAGACAAATTCATTCTTGTATCTGATAGGCACAAGATCCAGAAGATAAGCATGGATGGAGAATCAGTTGGTGAGAAGGGCAGTGAACCACTACAATTCAATTATCCTCATGGTATAGACATTTCTCCTATAACAGGACAGGTTTATATTATGGTAATGATCGTATAAAAGTTGTGAACCGTGATTTGAAATTTAAATTCTCTCGTTCATTTGGTAGTGAAGGATCAGCTAACGGACAGTTTGAGCGACCAACAGACATTGCTATTGACAGTCAAGGATTAGTGTATGTTGCTGATTGTTGGAATGGTCGCATTCAGAAGTTCTCTCCAGATGGAGAGTTTGTGGGTCAGTTTGGTACTAAAGGATTTGGTCCTGGACAGCTTAGTTATCCATTTGGTATAACAATAGACACTGCAGCTACTGGTCTAGTGTATGTTAGTGAGAGTGGCAATCATCGTATATCAGTCTTCACTAGTGATGGTGTGTTTGTTGGCAATTTTGGAAGTAAAGGCAGTAATATTGATCAGTTTAATAATCCTCGTGAATTAGCATTTGATAAAGATGGATTCTTGTATGTTTGTGATTCTGGTAATGGCCGACTTGTTGTTTATAACGTACATGTACATGTACTTGATTAAATCTTGTTTAATTATTATAATTGTGTTTAATTTTAATAATTTTGTTTCATTATTACTTTTGTGTTTATACTGAGCCCTATATGGCTCTACAGCAGCTTATAACTGTGTAACTCTGTCAAGAATTTTTTCTTTAAATTTTTTTGAATATTAAAAAATTCATTCAAAAAACCAACCAACAACTCAACAACTAGAGTTTAAAGGTCAATTTTTGATCATGAAAGCATTTCAATAACAAAATTTTGGGAGGCATACAACATGTTTGTAATGCACTTACATTTTCATATTTTATGGAAATTTTTATGAGTTTAGATCATTGTGGAAGATTATTTCTTGAGCATGGTCTTATAAAATCCACAAAATTTGATTCTTACAAAAATTTCAGTGTGAACTTACATCAACAAATAAAAAAAAATAAAACAAGCCATGCCATTTTTGTGCTGTATGACCTTCCTTGCTGCTAGGGAAGTCTTTGGATAGCAGTTTAGTCTTATCTTCTTGACCGTTTGCTGCTAATGAGCACATATCACCATTTTATTTAATTGTGACCGCACCCGCTTTCAATGAAGATATTAGGCTGAGGCTCTTTAACTTTAATAATAGTTAGACGACCCTATACTGCCCGTACAGACTCACTCTCAACTTAGTATTATAGTACAGTCAGTATACTTTAGTACTAGAATTATGTTGGCTGTCAAAGTTAGTATAGTCAGTATATTCACTTATACTTTATATAGACTCACATCAGCATGCAGCATGCAACCATCTCTTGTTTTTGTTAAAAATGCTGAATAAGGTACTTCAGCTACTTACAGTGAGTGGGCCTACTGACCTCATTAATTTACCTCAACTGCTGACATCATCTGCTGACTCATTCTACTTCCGAAAGCATGTTGCTTAATAATATTGATCAGTAACATAAAGTAATCCTTGACTGTCAATAGCAATGTCTGTTGGTCGCTCAAACTGTCCGTTAGCTGATCCATAGCTACCAAATGAATCAGATAAGGATAGATCAGGATTCAAGATTTGTATTCGATGATTCTTACAATCAGCAATATAAACCTGTCCTGTTATAGGAGAAATGGCTATACCATACTTATATATACTTTATATAGACTCACATCAGCATGCAGCATGCAACCATCTCTTGTTTTTGTTAAAAATGCTGAATAAGGTACTTCAGCTACTTACATTGAGTGGGCCTACTGACCTCATCAATTCACCTCATCTGCTGACTCATTCTACTTCTGAAAATATACTGCTTACAAGATCAAAACAAAAGAGGTAGTAACAAGTTGCTGTGTATATAAAAAGGAGTCACTGGCCCTCATCCTTCCATCATCTTGATTTTGTTTAACTTATTCACTGCCTTCTCTTCTCATCCTCTGCTTTGCTTCACATTCTCGTTCATTCAGACTTCATTCATTTGTTCTTGCTCTATCTTCAGTCTTCTACCTTTATCTCTCTTCATTTTTTGATCTTGCTTTACGTACACAATTTTATTCTTTTTCGAAATGGCAACCAAACCATCTTCACCTTCCAAGCCTTACCTTGGTAATATCATTCCAGTACTTACACGTATTATAACTGGGATTATTGTTCCCTGGGCAATTGCAGTAAGAGATGATAACCATGTTATAGTAACTGAGCATTTTGATGACTGTGTAGCAATACTGGATAGAAAAGGAAAGAAAGTGAAATCATTAGGAAGAAAAAGAGGAGGTGGTGATTTCAATCTTTTTAATCCTCGTGGTGTAGCCATTACTCCAGACAAATTCATACTTGTATCTGATGATCACAGGATCCAGAAGATATGCATGGATGGATACCTTAACAAACCATTAGGTAAGTATGGCAGTGACCGACAAGAATTCAAGTATCCTCATGGTATAGCCATTTCTCCTATAACAGGAAAGGTTTATATTGCTGATTGTAATAATCATCGTATACAAGTCTGGAATCCTAATCTAACCTTCTCTCATTCATTTGGTAGCTATGGATCAGCTAATGGACAGTTTCAGCGTCCAGCAGACATTGCCATTGACAGTCAAGGATTAGTGTATGTTGCTGATTGTTGGAATCATCGCATTCAGAAGTTCTCTCCAGATGGAGAGTTTGTGGGTCAGTTTGGTACTAAAGGATCTGATGATAGAGAGCTTGAAACGCCTGAAGGTATAGCAATAGACACTGCAGCTACTGGTCTAGTGTATGTTAGTGAGAGTGGCAATCATCGTATATCAGTCTTCACTAGTGATGGTGAGTTTGTTGGGAAGTTTGGAAGTAAAGGCAGTGATGATGGTCAGTTTCATTGTCCTCGTGGATTAGCATTTGATAACGATGGATTCTTGTATGTTTGTGATTCTAATAATAACCGAATTGTTGTTTATAAAATACATGTATGTACTTGATTAACTTTTGTTTAATTATTAATAACTGTGTTTAATTAATAAATTAATTATTACTTTTGTGTTTATACTGAGCCCTATATGGCCCTACAGCAGCATATAACTGTGTAGCTGTGTCAAGCACTTTTTTCTTTAATTTTTTTGTGAATATTAAAAAAAATTCATTCAAAAAACCAACCAACAATTCAACAACTAGAGTTCAAAGGTCAATTTTTTGATCATGAAAGCATTTCAATAACAAAATTTTGGGAGGCATACAACATGTTTGTAATGCACTTACATTTTAATATTTTATGGAAATCTTCATGAGTTTAGATTATTGTGAAAAATTATTTTTTGAGCATGATCTTACAGAATCCACAAAATTTGATTCTAACAAAAATTTCAGTGTCGACTTACATCAACAAATAAAATAATAAAGTAAGAATCCATAAAATTTGCAAGCCTAAAAATCGCTTATACGGTAACCGAAATAATGCTTATTTTGGTTACTGTAATGCTGTATTACGTATTTAAGGACCACCAACTAGTATTTCTCTCCTCCTTCCACCTTCTTCATTTTGTTTTGTTGTTTCATCTGGTCATTAGGACTCTCTCTCATCACTCATTCACTGCCTTCCCTTCTCCCCCTTCTAATTCTCATTCATTTATTTTTTATTCACATGCGCCTTTGTAGTGGCCTATCACTAAATTTGTTAAAATTAGTACTAGATTTATGTTGGCTGTTAAAGTTAGTACAGTTAATATAGTACAGTCAGTATATTCACTTATACTTTGTATAGACTTATGTTGGCATGCAGCATGCATGCACCCATCTCTTGTTCTTGTTTACAATTTCAACAATTCTGAATGACGTGGTTCGGCTACTTACTAAGCCACAGACGTGTCAACATTGTGTTGAATGGGCCTACTGACCTCATCAATTCACCTCATCTGCTGACTCATTCTACTTCTGAAAACATACTGCTTACAAGATCAAAACAGAAGAGGTAGTAACAAGTTGCTGTGTATATAAAAAGGAGTCACTGGCTCTCATCCTTCCATCATCTTGATTTTGTTTAACTTATTCACTGCCTTCTCTTCTCATCCTCTGCTTTGTTTCAGATTCTCATTCATTCAGACTTCAGTCATTTGTTCTTGCTCTATCTTCATTTATCGTCTTCTACCTTTATCTCTCTTCGTTCTTGCTTCACGTACATAATTTTATTCTTTTTCAAAATGGCGACCAAACCATCTTCATCTTCCAAACCTTACCTTGGTAATATCACTCCAGTACGTACTATAACCAAGCTTAAGGTTCCCTGGGGAGTTGCTGCAAGTGATGATAATTATGTTATAGTAACTGAATGGGATGGTCACTGTGTAACAATACTGGATAGAGAAGGAAAGAAAGTGAAATCACTAGGAGGGGAAGGAGGAAGTGGTAATGTCAAGTTTTATTTTCCTCGTGGTATAGCCATTACTCCAGACAAATTCATTCTTGTATCTGATAGTGACAGGATCCAGAAGATAAGCATGGATGGAGACCTTATAGCATCAGTTGGTAAGGAGGGCAGTGGACCACTACAATTCAATACTCCTCATGGTATAGCCATTTCTGCTATAAAAGGACAGGTTTATATTGCTGATTGTAATAATCATCGTATACAAGTCTTGAATCCTGATCTAACCTTCTCTCATTCATTTGGTAGCTATGGATCAGCTAATGGACAGTTTCAGCGTCCAGCAGACATTGCCATTGACAGTCAAGGATTAGTGTATGTTGCTGATTGTTGGAATGGTCGCATTCAGAAGTTCTCTCCAGATGGAAAGTTTGTGGGTCAGTTTGGTACTGTAGGATCTCGTCCTGGACAGCTTAGTTATCTATCAGGTATAGCAATAGGCACTGCAGCTACTGGTCTAGTGTATGTTAGTGAAGAGGGCAATCATCGTATATCAGTCTTCACTAGTGATGGTGTGTTTGTTGGGAAGTTTGGAAGTAAAGGCAGTAATATTGATCAGTTTTATTGTCCTCGTGGATTAGCATTTGATAAAGATGGATTATTGTATGTTTGTGATTGTGATAATTGCCGACTTTTTGTTTATAATGTACAAGTACTTGATTAACTTTTGTTTAATTATTAATAACTGAATTTAAACAACAATAACAACAGTTTATACAGTTTTACAATAGTTTATAACAGTGTACTGTAAATGTGTCAAGCATTTTTCTTTAAAACTTTTTGTGATTATGTCAAATTTCATTAAAAAAATCAACCAACAACAGTTCAATTTTTTGAAAATGAAAGCATTTCAATAACAAAAATTGGGAGACATACATGTACAATATGTTGGCAATGCACTTACATTTTCATATTTTATGGAATTTTTATTATGAGTTTATATTATTGTGAAAAAAAATTTTTTGAGCATAATCTTATACAGCCCACAAAATTTGATTCTTACAAAAATTTCAGTGTGGACTTACATCAACAAATAAAATAATAAAACAAGCCACGCCATTTTTGTGCTGTATGACCTTCCTTGCTGCTAGGGAAGTCTTTGGATAGCAGTTTAGTCTTATCTTCCTGACCGTTTGCTGCTAATGAGCATGCACAGACATGCTAATAGCCGCCATTTTATTTCATTGTGACCACACCCACTTTCAATGAAGATTAGGCTCTTTAACTTTAATAATAGTTAGACGACCCTATACTGCCCGTACAGACTCGCTCTCAACTTAGTGGGCGTTGCCCAATAAATAAATTAATAAATAAAATTATGCATGTACAAATGGAATATGTGTACATGTACATGTATACTTACATCAACAGTGGATATCAGTAGGAGTGATGTTTCCCATAAAGACTGCACTACTGAGGAATGAGGCTCTGATAGTTGAGAGAGGAGGAGAGGGCAGAATGTGTCCGGGTGCTGATTCACGTACTGGGTTGAGCTTATCAGGGCTTTAATTAGAATAATAACTGCATTCCGTATCTAAAGAGTAACAGTCAATATAATTATATAAATAATAGCTGGAAAATTTGGTGAATTAAAAATTTTCTAGTTAATCAAATCGAGCTCAAATTGTAACAAAATTTATCTCTTGTGTCATAAATCAACAAAAAGTTTCATCAAATTTTACACTCCAAAAAATTTTTTAAGGCATACCGTATAGCGGGTAGTTTTGGAGGGAATTAAATTTGGAAAATTTGGTGTTTTGATAGCCATTCGCCAATAATCTGCCATTTTGAGCCATTATGTACGCATGCTCAATGGCACATGGCCACAAATTTGCCAAATTAAAACCCACCAATGACCAAAATTTAGCAATTCGCCAAATTTTAGTTCCTCCAAAATTTCCATGTACATGTACATGTATATTATCATGCAGTATATTCATGCAAAATAAAGTATGGGCTTCTTTTTATTTATATAATAATGCTTCATTTTTGTAGCTTCACTTCAAAGAGGGTACAGTTTATACAAGTATAATAGCTGATAACCACAGACAGAGTCTGGTTGTGCAACCCACAATACCATCACTAAAATATCAGGCTATAAAACCTCCATCACTGTGCATTAATGAGTAACTGCACCATATCGAAATTCCGTGATTTTGAAGTGCCTTACAAAATTTTTGAAAGGGCTTGTGCCCTGCTTTAAATTTAATACATGTAGTAACAAAAGAAAATAAAGAGGAAAACATGTCTTATTAATTTTTCTGATGCATGTGTAAAAACTTTGAATTGATTTTAGATCAAAATTAATGTACCAGTACCAATACCCACTATACAGTACATGTACATTACATTAACGCTTCTCTTACTGAATGGTTCGAATGCTTCAACAGTTTCCACAGTCTCTTCTCCATTACTAATCCTTTCCATATCTCCACCAGCCCTTCCTCCTCCACTGTCTTCCCGAGCTTCTCCAGTGCGTACCCGTAACCACCGATTGCCATTACCACCGTCCGCTCGTACCGTTGTACCCTCTCGTCCTCGGGCATCGTCCTATCGGTAGAACATGAAGTTATAATATGAGGGACTGTGGTAGTCTAGTGGAAGTCTAGTTGTAATTGTGTGTAGTGATTTAGTGAGAAATCTTTAACATAATGATTGAAGTTAAGTGGCATGTAATTAGTTGAATTAGTAGAGTCAAACCACAATTATGCTTATATGTACATGTACATGTACATGTACATGTATTTTCATTAAAGGTGGGTTTATGATGGATTTAGTGCTGCTTAACTTACTTTGGGTCTGAGAAAGTGTCTGGAGATTCTTTTAAGATAATATCACTACAGTACTGAGAGAGAGAGAAAGAATAAAGATACAAAGAGTTAATATAAAGATGGTGCTCTTAGCTTTTTTTTTCTGCCTCTCTTTTCTCTCCCTCCCTCTCTCTCTCCCTCCCTCCCTCCCTCCCTCTCTCTCTCTCTCTCTCTTACATTCACGATTGCTTTCAGTCCAAACTTAATGACATCAGTTTCTTTAGCAGGTGGAAAACAAGCAGAGAATGCCTCCCTAGCAGCTCCTGAGCTAGGAGGATAAGGGTCACACGCCCCAGTCACTAACGGACCAATCAAAGAACGGACGTGAGGTGCGAGGCCACGCCCAACTTTAGAGCCACACCTACCAAGGGCTACATGAGATAATTCTCGTATTTTTCGATCGGTGTCCTTCAAAAAAAGAGACAGATATAGTATTTAAATTTAATAATAATTTAATTAGTTTTTATGGTTGCATATCTCATTCTGTTTATTGGTGAAACATTTTTAGTTTATAATTAACTCAAAGTGCTAAGTACTTTTAATTCTACAAAAAATTATACACTTACATAAATTAACACATGCATGAGCTAAATTTACAATGTACAATGTACATGTATATTCGTATGTACAGTACATGTAGTACATGTTTAATACCGTCTATCTGGAAATTTTTACTGTGATTTAAATTTTACTGGATTAGAATTTCGCAAAAATTAGATTACCCATATAATTACATGCCACATTCAATAATACACGGCACAGTCTTATTTAGTAAAAATTAAGTCACAGCACAATTTTAAACCGCAAAAATTTCCTACCACACTAATTTCCTGATCTACGGTATGCATGAATGAATATACAATGTAGATACACATGTATGTACATGTAAAAGTACTATGTACGTGTATTTGCATGTACTGTATAATGAGTATATTTGCAATGTACATATAGATGCATAAAGTATATGTAGATGCATCATGTAGATGTAATGGCACATGTATGTACATGTATATTCGTATGTACATGTATATTCGCATGTACATGTATATTCGCATGTACATGTATATTCGCATGTACATGTATATTCGCATGTACATGTATATTCGCATGTACATGTATATTCGCATGTACATGTATATTCGTATGTACATGTATATTCGTATGTACATGTATATTCGCATGTACATGTATATTTACAAGTACATGTAGTACATGTTTAATATGCATGAATGAATATACATGTACAATGTAGATACACATGTAGATGTACATGTACACATGTACATGTACATGTATAACGTACTGTTGATAATTTTGCATACATCAGTGGCCACAATTGGAGGCTGGAAGTGACCCCCTCCACAGGTTCCTGTTCACAAAGTGAAATATACTCCTGTAGGGCCTGGAGATGAAATAAAAAAGAGCATGAGTAAGGGGGAGGGAGAGAGAGAGGACTTGCTTTTATTTTGGTTACTGTATCTTTCTTTCCCATTTGTTTTAAAACTACTTGAAATTGCGAGTGAACGCGTAACAAAGACTCATCCAAACCAACACTGCCTGACAAGAGAAAGATAAAGAGAAAATATTCATATTACATCAATTGATATACATGTACATGTACATGTATAGTCATAATTATTTTTAAAATTTAAAATCATCTTTTGCCTCTAATTTATTAAAAAGTACTGGTACTAATTTTAAGGTGCTTTTAATTAGCAGAATTTAAAAATTACATAAGAACATACAATAATTACAATTATTATTATTATTGCAATGTTATTTAATTATTAGGGGCGTACCATCGCTCAGGCTGGCAGAAAGTGTCTCGAATCCAATGAAACCTTCGCCTTTCAATAACTCACTCATGCGACCACTACTGGCAGCCTAGGGAGAGAGAGGGAGGGAGAGAGAAAGAGGGAGGAGAAACAGGATAAAATGGGTCAAAAAAGGAGTAAAAAGGCTCAAAATGTCTGCTCTAGTACCTGTACGTTTCCTTTGACGCGTTGCTCTGTTCCTTTCTTCCCTTTCTTTGGCATTTTGACAAGTTTTTGTCTCACACTCTCTCTCCTTCTCTGATGTGTACCCACGTGATCCACGTCACCATCTCCGCCTAACTCCGTATACGCTTTAAAAGGCGTGGCCGAGTTTTCTTACCCACGTGCAAACACGCGTGCCCTTAAAAATGAATTCCTTAAAATCACAATTATCATTTTATTTACAACAATGATGGAATTGCGTATTGAAATTGCACAAGTTAAGATAAAGGCAAGTGATGGCTGTGTTTACACTATAAGATTTGACAACAGTTTTTCTCTACACGTCCTTCCTGCATTTTTCTCCTTCTCTCTGCCACAGATTCCTCTATCAGAGCTTGACAAGAGAGCCGCTTAAAGGTCGGTCCTTCTTCCTCTTCGCTTCCTCCGTCTTCGGCATTGACGTTGTTTTCGTTCAGAGCTCTTGCCCTCAGTCTTTCTTGATATCGGTCGCTCGGTATGACGTTTGAGAACCATTTCTCCTTTTCAGTTGAATAAACTATCAAGAGATAAATGTAAACGTTAGCAGACACTAATAGCTGTTGTGCAATGACCCAAGAGAAATTGAAATTTAAGAGTAGGCATATGATGCATAGTAGGCATTATTTTGCTGGGTATTTTAAAAAGGAATATAAAGTTTTGTTTTGCTTATTTTTGTTCTGATCGAGCTGCCATTTTGTACACTTGAGATTGACAAACACTTTTTACAATGACCCAAGAGAAATTGAAATTTAAGAGCAGGCATATGCTGCATAATAGGTATTATTTTTCTGGGTATTTTAAAAAGGATTATAGGCTTTTCATTTTGTTTATTTTCGTTCTGAGCTGCCATTTTGTACACTTCATACTTGGAATTGACAAACACTTTTTATTTTGGAAAATACCAAGAAATGAAAATGGAAAAAATGACACCAAACCCAGATAAAATATACCCATTATACAATATTACAAAAACTCTACACTACAACATATTGTATGCTACACCAATAAGCGAGTATATGAATCAGTTATTCACAATATGAGTGGGTGTAAAGTCTCGCCATTAAATTCTGATTTCTCTTTACCCATTATACAATACTATATAAATTCTGCACTACAATATGCATAAATGAATCGGCTATTCCACAATGAGTGGGTGTATGGTTTCGCCATTAAATTCTCTTTTGAGTGGGCTTAAGTCATTCTCATATTTTGCTTCAAGTTACAGTAGACATGGGAACGAAGGCAGACCGCTGATACTGTATCATGACTCAAATTACAATTCAAAACATTGCAAAGGAAATGTATACACTATCACTAGTGATGAACATTCTTTCGCACTATTGCACAAATGAAATTTAAAAATATAAAAAAATATCATTAATACTGAGGGTAATCAAGACATTCATTCAAAGCATGCAATAATGAAATATCCTGGCCTATACAATGGTGTAGTTGCATGAGGTAATTTATAAGCATTAATGGCATTTCCTTATCAGTTTACAGTGCTAGACAGCTGATATATCATACCATTTTTTCTAAAATTAAATGCATGCTACAAATAGTCGGCTATGAGTATTGAAACATTAATACAAGTACCAATTAGAAAATCATTTTTATAAGGACTTATGCCTACGTATTGTAATTGAGAGTAATTATTAGTTATTTTAGGTTATCGATGTTGGACTAACAGTAAACACAATTATTACTATTATTATTTAAACATAATTATATTATTATTATTATTTAAACATTATTTTTATTATTATTTAAACACAATTATTACTTACTGAGTTCTATAACTGTCGTATCATTCAGTACTGCCCCAAGCAGTCCTTCTCTCTTCCCACCAAACTCTATTATCCAGTGAACGGTTGGGCTCAAGCTCCAGGTACATAGAGAATGTTCTCTTCTCTCGTGAACTTCCCTTGGCAGAGAAACCTACAATAAAGATTAACAGTATTTATATTAAATACTTGCAATTAATTGGCTTTGACGCTATGCCGTTAATTAATATCAAAAATTTAATTTTTAAGCATCAAACAGGATTGTCATTTTATACCTCACTCCATTGCTTTTTATCAACGTCGAGAAGCCAGGAGTCACTCGTGTTTTTGCCGCCCACAGTTAGTAGGTGTGGTCCCGCTACAGAGCTCTTTATAAGAGCAGAGCAGTGATGTGATCTTTCCATCGGCCACTGACCCATGGAAGTATTATGTAACTGTTTCCAAGACTGTATGCATGTGAAAAAATACAATTAAAAAGAAATTCAAATTTAAGGATAATTCCAATTATGAAGTTATATATAAACAAAGGTACACAAATTCCAGTGACCAAAAATATTTCCTAAGACAACAGTTGCTGTCCATAAAATTGGAATAAACAAGGTCAATATTTGTACTCTTTCTACCCTGTGCCAAATTGCCAAATGCCTAATGCCAATAACAGTGTATGTTAAGGAATGAATGGAATCTGAAACATGGCAGTGATATATGTATATGCATATGGGTTGAATTGGGCAATTAAGAGGTCATGTATTGCAACACATCAGTGAGCAAATGATAGCTAAAGACTTTCATGCTCTGATATCAAATATCAACTACTTAGGAAATTCAAAACAATTCCTTAGAAACAGAGGGGGGGGGGAGAGAGAGAGAGAGAAAGTGAGGTTATACTTATATTATACTTATACTTATATTAGGTAATATTGAGAGGGTATACTTCAGGTATAACTTACTGCTGATTCTCTTGTAAATTGACAGTAGTACACTTTATTGTTTAGTTCATTGCCACCAAACAGTATAGCAGTATCATTGCTAATAGAATTGAGAGTAAAGCTATCGCAAGGGAGAGGTCTGTCTCCTGTAATGGCCGGCGAAATCCAGTCATCTGTATGGAGAGTGAAACAATTGTGAATAGTATAAATGCTATTCATGCTACATAGCTCAAATATTAACACAATACTGATGCAATTATTAGCACAATGTCCATCAAAATTAATACAATTATTGATGGCAGGACAATAAATGATACAGCCTCAATACAAATTACTGCATATAGCAACAAAAACATTTTATTCATAACAGCATCTATTTATACTTGTTATCGGTAGCTTATAATGCAATACAAGGACGATCAATAAAGTGTTGTGTATCCAATACATCATCATAATGATCAATGAAACTATTATAATGTATACTGAATCTAGTAACTAACTTGATTTGCAACAGAAGTAATGGACTTCATTCGTTCGCTCCAGGTCAGAAAGTACGTCGCAGCTATATTGAGAGTCCATCTGTCTTGTAGAGGGATGGGGTCCCCCGCCACCGATCACCACTAGATAGTCTTCGCCGTCATCCAGTTGCAGCGCGATCATACCACAATGGCTCTTCATCATAGGACCATGGTGAGTATCGGTAAAAGAGAGCTCCCTCCAGTTTAAGGTGGCTACATCCAGGCTGTACAAGCTATTATGATAACAGTCATCGTGATTGCAGTAGCCACCAAAATAAAAGATTTCGTTTCCAATGGCAGCAGTTGCATAGCCCGTGATACCCAGTGGAGGGTTACCAGTGGTGGGTTTTTGCTCCCATCTGCCAGTCGGTAGGTGATACACCTCAATCCGGGAGGACATGGTCCTTTTTTGCTCGCTGTCGTGTGCAAAAGGGAGGCTAGGTTGATAGCCACCCCATAGGTAAAGATGGTCACCAATCCTCACCATTGAGTGACCTTTTCTTTCTGACGGAGTATATTCTAGAAGCATACTTAAAAGATGATGTAAGGTACTGCTAGAAACTTACCTTTTACTTGCTGCATTCTTACTATTCCCCCAAAACAAGGTACAACTACTCTTAAAAATGGATTTTTAAGGCGAGCAACGCCCACTTTAATCACGTGGGCTGCGTGGGTGTTAAATAATAGGCGTGGCTCGTATGGGTGGGGCTGGTTTTAATTATGAGCAGCTCTTTTAAATTTGGTCAATTTCTGATCAAGTCAAGGCTCGTCTTCTACCAGACTCCACTCAGTTTTGCCTTCACTAACATAAGACCAGTTGTTCCAGGCCGTATCCTTTTATTACAGCAATATGTAGGTCTATTTTAAAACCACACAGTACTGTAGTTTTAATTGTAATATTAAATAATCTATTTTTTTAATTTTTGACTTAACATCATGCATAGATGTGCTAGTGTCTAGTGTTCGTGTAGTGTCACGTTTTCAGGATCTAACAAAAGAGGAAGTGTCTGATCTTTTTCAATGCGTTCATCTCATTGCACCAAAGATAGAGCAACACTTCAATGCCACAAGTTTAACTATTGCAATACAGGTATGGGGTTGTGGATTGGGAGAGACATAAAACTAAGTAAGTTATGCATAATTGTGTTAAAAATAGACAGTAGTGGTGGGCAATATATTGATATTTTATAGAGGATATGCGTGCTAAGTATATTCATAGCTTTTAAGTACCGTATATCCAACCCACACAGTAAATTGGCCGCCATGTTGGACGTCAAGTTTATTAAGAGTTCAATGGGGGAAAACACGTTTTCTTGCCTTGCTACCTTCTTGAGGCCTTTTTCGGAAGCTTAGAAAGCATCCTGAGGATCTAATGGGGTCTAGTAGTCACCTGAATGATTGCTATCAAGAAATACAGAGCGGTTTTCTGGTACCAAGCCTTTTTCTATCTTTTCTCCATTGCTGCCAATGGAAAGTTGACGTCCAACGAACTAATTTTTTTTCTTGAAAGTTATTACGGTATGCAATGAATACATTTATTTTGCAATGAATATACTTAGCACGCATATCCTCTATTGATACAAACAATAGTTTACGGTATTGATTCGTATCAGTATTGTGTTCAAAATATACAGAGGTTAATTATTGACATTAAGTATCATTATCATCATCATGGAGCTCAATGCTCCTCCAAAAATTGCATGTAATGTAATGCATTAAATAACTAATATACTGTGTAATACTTTATCATTGTCTTTAAATGCTGCTAAAACTGGTGAGGCTATTGTGGGTTAGTAACCACAACATCATAATGACATCATCCACTTCCTGTTCATTAATAACTCAACACAGCATGATAAGGACATCAATATGTAACAGAAAATGTAATAAAAATAGGGGGTAATTTTGGAGCCATTTTTCTTCAAAAAACCATGGGCTATAGTACAGGGATTTTTCCAGAAATTGGCCGATTTTAACAAATGGTCATAACTTGAAAAATTTAAGTCGGAATCAGCTCAAACTTTCTACACAGCATAAGGACATCAATATGTAACAGAAAATGTAATTAAAATTGGGGGTAATTTTTTAGCCATTTTTTGGAAAGAACCATGGGCTATAGTACAGGGATTTTTAAAGAAATCAGCACATATTAGATGCCTAAAATTATGAGACGATAATGGCATCAATATAAGTATTAGAATGATAATAATAAATTGGCTTTTATTGTACAGGATGGACCAGAGGCTGGCCAGACTGTTCCACATGTACATGTACACATACTCCCAAGAAGAACTGGTGACTTCAAACAGAATGATGAAGTATATGAAGCAGTTGAGTTGATTAATATAAAAATAAATTTTTTTTTTTAATAAAAATATTAATTATTGTCCATGTTTGTGGTATTAAATAATTATTATTTTTTAAATATTAATTTTATTATTATTATTATTATTATTATTTTATTTACAGTTAGAGAGAATAGATGCTGAAAAAAGGACAAATAGAACAGAAGAAGAAATGGCTGAAGAAGCAGACATACTTAGGAAACTATTAAACTTATGAATAGATGAAGTACTAAACACTGTACGTAATCATGATTGACTAAATTATAATGCATAATCTTATTATTGTGAATTTAAATAAAAACGCAGCTATTTAATTTCAGTAGATGTTGCAACTTAGCCACTTTTGTTAAATTTGATGTTGTAAAAAGGACATAAAGATTTATAACAAAATCTGAAATATAGTTTTACTACTGTATCCAATGCAGTGACACACACTAATACAAGGAGACTACAGAAACACTACAATAGGTTTTTAAAGTCATTTAAGCATCATCAATATACATTGACTGCAGGTCAGTGTATAGCTTATCTCCAGCTTCAAGAGGAGCACCTAACTGACCAGCCTCAGAATGAGTGAGTCTATCTTCATCTGGTATCAATAACAATGTGGAATCATCTTTTAACAATAACAGCATTACATCATTAAAAGCTGGCCTCTTCTTTGATTCAGGATGCCTATAAGTTAATTCTACTGATAATACGTACATTATAAGTATAAGATTCATACCAGCATTTTATCATTATCTCGTACATGCTTCTTGGACAGCCTGGGGGAGGTTCAAGCCTTTTGCCTGTTGTAATTGTCTTTAAAGTCTACACGAAATATGACATTCAAATGACAATTTTAAAAAAATCATATCACAATTCACATCGTTCATATCACAAAATTAAAAGAAAAATGAACTACAATCACGAGATAGTTTCATCAATAATGGCTGGTAATGTACATACCATGCAAATTTCAGAGCTATATAGGTACATTATACATACTTCACTGTTCTTCAATGCTGCAAATGGCTTATGTCCAAGACTCCATATCTCATACATGAGACAGCCATAGCTCCATACATCGGATGCCGATGAATACTTGCGTTGTTTAATTGCTTCAGGTGCTGTCCATTTGACTGGAATGGGTAATCCTTCTCCTGCTAAGTAATAATCCTCTTCTTCATCCAAGTCACGGGACATGCCAAAATCAGACACCTACATATGACCAATGTGAATATTTTATGGCTTGTTAAATGCATTAGACACGTGAGTAGCTTCATTTGATACGCTCAATAGATTTTCACCAATTATGGGATTAATTATTATACTTTCTCTCTCCCCCTACTCTCTCTCTCTCTCTTACTTTACAAATATTATCATGGGTCACTAGTATATTCCTTGCTGCAAGATCACGATGTACAAAGTTCCTTGACGATAGATAACACATCCCGAGACAAATCTGTCTACAGAAATTAAGTAAAATCCCTGGAGTTGCTGTAGGCTCTTGAGCTATTTCTTCTTCAACTTTTCTTTTCAGGAGCCAGTGATGTAGATCACCACCTTTCATTAGCTCAGTGACAATCATAACCTACACATAACAAATACATGCAATCAAATAAAATTAAAAGTAACTATCCCATTCAGGCCTTACATTAGCATCTGTACTAATCACTCCATGCAGTGTTAGTACGTTAGTGTGTTTAAATTGACCCATGAGAGCTGCTTCTTGAAGGAATTTTATCTTCTCTTCATTGTCGGCTTTTTCTGAGAGGATCTTCACTGCAACCTCTTCTTCTCCTCCGTTTGGTTTGAGCCACATTGCTCTGTTAACTGTAGCAAAGTAACCACTACCAAGCAACTCCAACACTCTAAAAAATAAATGATAATAAAATAGTATCTTCAAAGCATCATAAAAGCATTGATATTCATCAAGATGTGTAGCAAAAATTTATAATTGTTAAATTGTTAAATTTTGTAAGTTTCATACTTTATTTCAACCGATGGTATCCTCTTTACTTTAATGCGTTCTAACTGATTGTACAGTTCTTGCTCTACGTTAGCTGGTGCCCAATACGACTCATCCCCACCTTCATTATTCTAAATGCATACATGTACATGTAAATATACATGTATCATGCATGTAATACACTCTCCACTTACAGTTAATGTTTCATACATTGCATAATATCCTTGTGGTGAAGAAACTGTCCCAATGGAAGGTGGTTGCAGGTAAGGTTGTTCGACTTTTTTAAGACTTTCATATCGTCCAGAGTTTCTTAAGCCGAACTGAGACTCCATTGTTGTGTATGAATGAAGAGTAGGATTTTGAAGCTACAATTAAAATAAATATTTTTATAAATTATTTTTAAATAGAATATTATAATTACTTGGTTAGGCTGATAGTCATATGCAGATGATGATCTGTCAAGATTCCTCACTATATAATGAATGGTACAGAATCATAATCGTTGCATTAAAAATTATATTTATATTTTTATTATAATAATAATTATTATGTGTTTACTTTCCAATGTTGCTATTTCATGGGACTTTATTTTACTGCATCTCTTGTACACTAGAATCATCAGAAACCCACAACAACAAACTAGCACCATGACCACTATCACAGCAACCAATAATCCTATTATATTCCTGTATAGAGCAATGCTTGAGTCAGGAGTAGATGACTCTGTAGTAGTTGAGTTGCATGTTGGCAAA
>NW_003546535.1:62747-77132 GCF_000090795.2 Amphimedon queenslandica
AGATTAGCTGGAGATAGAGAACAAGTTACTTCAATAAGATCACCCAATGATAATCTATGATTCCCTCCTACACAAAGCCCCTCAGTCTGCCTTGTATTAATTGATAATATTTGGCCCAGTGAGTAGGTAATACCATTAGGATACGTAATCCCAGGGACACTTCCTGGCCTCACTAATATAGCAGAGTTTTCAGGAAAACAATACTGAAAGCAAATAATTTCCCGGGCAGGTAATGGAGTAGAAGGATTAAGAGGTGTCACTGTTGGGTTGACACCACAAGCTAGAAGCAGAATGAATACTGTCAATAATAGATCTAGTTATATATAGCTTACTGTTGTTCACTGCCAATGGTAGTTGGATATCAGAGCTTTTAATCTAAAACATACAATTTGAAGTGAATTAAGATTATTTCCATTCCTTACCTTGCTAAATGCTTTTAAACCATCAATAAAAGGTATTGCTGGTTCCCAGATGGATAAATTACCTGGTGTCATTGTCCTACCAAATAATCTATTCAATTGACATATTGTGTAATTCCTCAGGTATCCTCCACATGAGGCTGAGTTCTCTAATCCAAGATACACTTGTGTACCAGATGAGCTACCATATCTATTGACAGTGTATGATGTTACTTCATGAGGTACACCAAATTGACAAGCATTGATGACACTATTAGTGGCAGAACCTTGACACAATTAATCAAGTATGTATAAAATATATATTGGACCTTACTTAGAATTAGTAGCAGTGAAATTAACAGCATATTCCTTCTTATCCCCTTCTTCTTCTTTCTCTCTTTCACTGTGTATGGAGTTATAATGGGTACAAGAATTCAGACCATTGTTTTTTTAGACTAATGATATATATACAATGAAAATTCTTTACATCATTAGTATATCACTAGCTATGTACACATCATTATTAATAATATTGAGGAAGTTACCATATCAAAAATTAAGCAAATAATAATAGCAAGAGTTAAAATACATTCAGTCACATGCATAAGAAATTACCAGTAAAATACCTTCATAATAAAAATAAAAATAAAATAACAACAACAACAACAATAATAATAATAATAATAATATAGAGATAATAATAATAATTCTCAGTTTAGTACATCAGTGGTTAGTGATGTACATTGACTGTAGG
This sequence comes from Amphimedon queenslandica, assembly GCF_000090795.2. NCBI lineage: Eukaryota > Metazoa > Porifera > Demospongiae > Haplosclerida > Niphatidae > Amphimedon > Amphimedon queenslandica. The sequence goes on from NW_003546535.1 coordinate 63,900, forward strand.
TCAGTGTATAGCTTATCCCCAGCTTCAAGAGGAGCACCTAACTGACCAGCCTCAGAATGAGCGAGTCTATCTTCATCTGGTATCAATAACAATGTGGAATCATCTTTTAACAATAACAGCATTATCTCATTGAAACTGGGCCTCTTCTTTGACTCAGGATGCCTATAAATTAATATAAAAGGGAGCATTATTTTCAATGCAATAATGTATAATCAATTTAATGTGTAAATATATTTGCTATAATACAAAATAAAAGCATTAGTCATTATGATGTATAATCTCTAAATATGCTTGATATAATATTGCTCATGAACAATAACTATTCAATATCTTCTTACCAACACTTCATCATTATCTCATACATCTTCTTTGGGCAGCCTGGACTAGGAGAGAGACGTCGGCCTGAATTAACAGTCTTCACAGTCTAAAAGCATTCACAATCATCAACTAATGACACTATATAGTCAATACATACTTCATTGTTCTTGAGTGTATCAAATGGTTTGCGTCCCAGGCTCCATATCTCATACATGACACAGCCATAGCTCCAAACATCCGAAGCTGATGAATACTTGTGTTGTTTGATGGACTCAGGTGCTGTCCATTTGACTGGTATAAGCCCACCTTCTCCTGCCATGTAATAATCTTCGTCTTCAGTAAGATCACGAGACATACCAAAATCAGATATCTGAAATTAAAAAAGTATTTTATCAATTCTCTTTCTTTTTGGTCCATTTTTAAAATGGTCATAACTTCAAAAATGTAAGTCGAAATCAGCTCAAACTTTTTAAATAGCATAAGTACATCAGTATGTATTAGAAAATGTAATAAAAATTAGGGGTGATTTTTTACCCATTTTTTAGAAAAAATCATGGGCTATAATACAGGGATTTTTTCAGATTTTGGCCGATTTTTAAAATTGGCCATAACTCAAAAAATTTAAGTTGGAATCAGCTTAAACTTTCTACACAATTAATATGTATTAAAATATGTAATAAAAAAATTGGGGATCGTTCCGGAGCCATTTTTGGAAAAAAACCATGGGCTATAGTACAGGGATTTTTTCAGACATTGATCAATGTATCCATCACTTACTTTACAAATATTATCATGAGTCACTAGTATATTCCTCGCTGCAAGATCACGATGAACAAACTGCCTGGAAGACAAATACGCCATTCCTAAACAAATCTGCCTACAAAAGTTAAGCAAGACACCAGGTGTTGTCTGCAAGTCAGCTCCCTCTCTCTTTGTCTTCAGCAGCCAGTGATGCAAATCACCATTCTTCATTAGCTCAGTGACTATCATAACCTACAAAGGAAGGGGAGTAGCAGCTGCAATAACTGTCAAGTGAGTAGCTTACACTAGTATCAGTAGTAACTACTCCATGCAGTGTTAGTACATTAGTGTGTTTAAATTGGCCCATGAGAGCTGCTTCTTGAAGGAACTTTATCCTGTCTTCATTGTCGGCTTTTTCTGAGAGGATCTTAACCGCAACCTCTTCCTCTCCTAAGTTTGGTTTGAGCCACACTGCTCTGTTAACTGTAGCAAAGTAACCGCTACCAAGCAACTCCAACACTCTAAAATTAAAATAAAGATTTAACTGTCAATGAATATACATTCAATAATAGCATGCATATGTATGTAGATTTTAATATACTTTATTTCAGGTGAGGGTATTCTCCTAACTCTGCATTTATCCAACTGAAGGTAGAGCTCTTCCTCAACATTAGCTGGTACCCAGTAAGTAGAATCACCACCTTCATCTTCTCTCTACAGTATTAACCAATATATACATTAGATCTATTAGTATCATCATGATGCTTACAATTTTCTCATAAGTTTCATATTGGCCTCTTGAAGGTGAGTAGGGAGATGGAGAAGGAAATGGTGGAGGAGATGGTAAAGGAGGAGGAAAAGGACCCACAGAGTAACTATCAGTTTTCTTGTAATAGCTTTCATCACTAGTCCCAAATCCTTTATTAGGAATACCAGGCATTCTATTTGGCTAAAATACAATTGAAAAAGAGTATAATCTTTATAAATTACCTGATCAATTTGTGTGTTGTGTTGATACATGGATGGAGCAGCTGTTGGCTGATTAAAACTGGTCACTAAAAATAGGAAAATAATAATTATGAAGTGCATTAATCATTATTACACTTACACTCTAGTGTGGATGTAGGATGAGGAGATATCACTTTTCTTGGTTGACATCTCTTGCACACAATCACTAGTAAAATAGTGCAGCCACATAGAGTGAATATTATTATTAACAGTATGACCAATGCCACTATAATTGTAAAACCAGCATTAGTAGATGTTGGAGTCTCGGTTGGAGTTGATGTGGAATTTGATAAAACGCATTGTGGAACAGGATCACTCCAGGTTCCCCTATAGCATGTAATAGATTCAGGACCTTCCAATGTGTAGCTATCATCACATTCAAAGTACAATTCTGAGCCATTAAGAAAGATACTGCCAATATGACCTCCATTACTAGGTACTCCTGGGTCAGTACAGTTGAGTACATTACAATAAGGTAATCCATCACTCCAGTCTCCACTGGACAAACAGGTTTGACTGGAAACACCAACCAGTTGGAAACCAGTCTCACAAGTGTATTCAATGCCAGTACCAAAAGAGTAAGGACCAGAGATATTAATGCTACCATACTGTAGAGATAATTCAGGACAATAAATTGGCTCTAAAATAACAACAATAAATATTAAAACAATACAATAGTTCACATACTTACCAATACCAGCTCCAGCTAGTAAAGCAGTGGTAGTATTAGCTGGTAACAAAGGACAGGAGGTTTTAACAACATCACCTAATGAATATATTAAGTTATTTCCAACACAAGTTCCTACAGTTTGCAATGTATGATGTGTTAGTATTTGACCTCTCCCATATCTGACTCCATCAGTATATACTATACCAACAACACTACCAGGTTTAACAAAAACTATTGAAGTCTCTGGAAGACAGTAATACATACACACCATCTCCTCAGCTGGGTAAGGACCTGGTGCATTACTAATTGGTGTCATTACTGGATCAATACCACAAGCTACAAAAACATTTAAAGGCAATGAAACAAAGAAACTGCATCTTACATCTACTGTTATTGAGATTGAGAGGGAAGTCCAAAACTGATCCAATTATCTAATCAAAATAAATTAATGTCAAATAATAATCTAAAAGTCTGAGCTCTACCTTATCAAAGACTCTAAATCCATCAGATTCAAGACCTGCTTCCCATATTGATAACTCTCCTGAATAAACTGATGCCCCAGCATTGACATTAAAGTAACAAATAGTGTAATTTTTGAGGTATCCCCCACAAGAGGCAGGGTTCTCTAATCCAAGATATACTTCTGTTCCACTTTCACTAGCAATTCTTGGGACATTAAGAGTTGAGGATTCATGAGGCACACCAACATCACAAGGAGCAGTGGAACCAATCAAAGCTAGAACAGTAAATGTAAGAAGCATCATCTTCACTCTCTTACTGCTGACTAGCATAGTCACATGACACATAGCTGTAGTGTATACTAGCTATAGATCTAGTGCAAGATTGAAGTGTTGTATAAACTATAGATTTATACTCACAATGGAGTAGAGTCCTTGACAAAATTTTTTGCTATATAGTACACTACAACACTGTATATTAATGTGACTTGTGAATCACTAAAAAATAGTTGCATAGTTTAATCATCAGCTAATAGTCTTCTATTCTGGCATAGTTTTCATCAAGTGACCTGATGAATAAAACATCACAATGCATGCCACATACTAATTAATGAAACATACAATATTGTAGCATATGTTCTCATTTCTCTGTCATATGTTTGATTATATTGCATGTCATCATCATCATCATCATCATTACTGAAAATGAAATGTGAAATGAATGAGAAGAAGTGAATTAATGCCATATAGTACTCACTTAAGTAAATTATAAGCTGGACTCTCATTTGTTTCGATCATATCAACATCACAATTTCTATTAGAAATAATATATTTTATATCATTGTCATTGGATTTACTGTTTTTTAATTTTCTTAATTTTATTCCTAAAAATAACTATTACTATTACTAGTATCATTGTTATAATGAAAACTAAAATAGTGGAAACAGCAAGTCCAGCAATTAATCCAATTTTGCTATCTAAATAAATTAACAGAAAGAATAGAAGATACCTTAAAAATAAAAGCCTCAAAATGAAAGCTGGACAATTACATACCCACTGGGATTATGTTGCCTAGATCCATTTAATATGTTCATTGCTGTCAGGTTTGTGTAAGTGCTCAAGCATTTTAACTCACTTGGAACTGATGTAGTTGGTACTAATGGTACACAATCTGGTACAGGGGCATTCCATATCCCACGGTAGCAAGTGATTAATCTATTGCCACTTAAAGTGAAGCCATTGTCACAATAAAAGACACCTGAAGAACCGTTAGTGAAGCTGCGTAAATCATGATTCCCATTACTAGGCACTCCTGGGTCAGTACAGTTGAGTACATTACAATAAGGTAATTCATCACTCCAGTTTCCACTGGACAAACAGATTTGACTGGAAACACCAACCAGTTGGAAACCAGTCTGACAAGTGTATTCAATGCCAGTACCATAAGAGTAAGGACCAGAGATATTAATGCTACCATACTGTAGAGATAATTCAGGACAATAAATTGGCTCTAAAATAACAACAATAAATATTACAATATATACAATAGTTCACATACTTACCAATACCAGCTCCAGCTAGTAGAGCAGTGGTTGTATTAGCTGGTACTAAACGACAGGACACTCTAACAAGATCACCCAGAGAAAACCTAAAGTCGATTCCAACACAAGTTCCTACAGTTTGCAATGTATGACGTGTTAGTATTTGACCTCTCCCATATCCAACTCCCTCAGGATATAATATACCAACAACACTACCAGGTTTAACAAGAACTGTTGAAGTCTCTGGAAGACAGTAATACATACACACAATCTCCACTGCTGGGTCAGGATCTGGTGCATCGCTAATTGGTGTCACTACAGGATCAATACCACAAGCTATGGAAATAATTAAAGTTAATGAAAACAAAGAAACTGACATTTACTGTTATTGATAGTCAAAGGAAGGTTCAGAACTGATTCAATTATCTAATTAAAAACAAATTTTAAATAAGAAACTGGAAGTCTATACCTTGTCATAAACTCTAAATCCATTAGATAGTCCAGGACCTACTTCCCATATTGACAATTCTCCTGGATATACTGATACCCCAGCATTACGATTGTAGTAACAAATAGTGTAATTTTGAAGATATCCCCCACAAGAGGCAGGGTTCTCTAATCCAAGATATACTTGCGTACCAGTTGAACTAGCAAGTCTTGGCACATTAAGAGTTGAGGATTCATGAGGTACACCAACATTACAAGGAGTAGTCAAACCAATCAAAGCTAAAACAGTAAATGTAAGAAAAATCATTTCTTCACTCTTTCACTGCCTGACTAGTATATACAGTCACATGACACATAGCTATAGTGCAAGATTGAAGTGTTAAATAAACTATACTCACAATGGAGTAGGGTCTAATTATAGCATCAATATTGTGCATGGAACATCCTGGTGTTATGTGCATTCTCTGATTAAATGTTTTCACACAAAATAAAAATATTTTTTGCTTGTGCATTTGTTTGGCTTCAGTTTAATGCTGCAAATTAATCAATTAACAGTTTGCTCATCAGTTAGACTATCTTCTATTTTTGCATAGTCTTGCTCAAGTGACCTGCATATAAAATAAAACAAAATAGTCTGTATCAATAACATTCTAATAGGGCATACTGTGCTGCAATATATGCTTTATTATATTGCATATCGTCGTTACTACTAAAAATAAAAGAAGACATGAATGTGAAAAAAGTGAGGAAATTTCTCACTTAATCGTGACATTATAAGCTGGACTTTCTTCTGTTCTAATCATATTGACAGTAGCATTTCTATAAAAACACACATTATTAATAACACAGTTAAATTGAATTTACCTTTTCTCAATATTATTTATTTTACTCTTGAACATAACTATTACTATTACTAGTGTTATGATTAAAATAACAACAAGTATTACTGAAATAGTTGATACAGTAAGTCCAACCACTATAACAACTCCATTATCTAGAGTAATTAGTCAAAAAGAGTTACATAATATTTTACTATATCTATATATTTAATTTGTACTGGTGACAAATTTTGGCCAGACAGTTATAAAGGCTCACTTTTATTTACAGTTGTTGGAGCTTCAGTGTTGTTTATATGCACGCACTCTGGAACTGAAGCAGTCCATGAGCCATAGTAGCAGAGTATTGACTCACTACCTCTCAGTGTGAAATCATTGTCACAACTAAAGACAATCAAGGAGCCATTATTGAAACCATTTGTAACTGCAACACAATTCCCATTACTAGGTACTCCTGGGTCAGTACAGTTGAGTACATTACAATAAGGTAATTCATCACTCCAGTCTCCACTGGACAAACAGGTTTGACTGGAAACACCAACCAGATGGAAACCAGTCTGACAAGTGTATTCAATGCCAGTACCATAAGAGTAAGGACCAGAGATATTAATGCTACCATACTGTAGAGATAATCCAGGACAATAAATTGGCTCTAAAAAACAACAATAAATATTAAAACAATACAATAATTCACATACTTACCAATACCAGCTCCAGCTAGTAGACCAGTAGTAAGATTAGCTGGGGATAAAGGACAAGTTACTTCAACAAGATCACCCAATGATAACCTATGATTCCCTCCAACACATAGCCCCTCAGTCTGCCTTGTATTAATTGATAATATTTGGCCCAGTGAATAGGTAATACCATTAGGATACGTAATCCCAGGGACACTTCCTGGCCTCACTAATATAGCAGAGTTTTCAGGAAAACAATACTGAAAGCAAATAACTTCCCGGGCAGGTAATGGAGTAGAAGGATTAAGAGGTGTCACTGTTGGGTCAACACCACAAGCTAGAGGCAGAATGATCAATGTCAATAATAGATCTAGTTGTATATAGCTTACTGTTGTTCACTGCCAATGGTAGTTGGATATCAGAGCTTTTAATCTAAAACATACAATTTGAAGTGAATTAAGATTATTTTCGTTCCTTACCTTGCTAAATGCTTTTAAACCATCAATAAAAGGTACTGCTGGTTCCCAGATGGATAAATTACCTGGTGTCATTGTCCTACCAACAATTCTATTCAATTGACATATTGTGTAATTTCTGAGGCATCCTCCACATGAAGCTGAATTCTCTAATCCAAGATATACTTGTGTACCAGATGAGCTACCATATCTATTGACAGTGTATGATGTTACTTCATGAGGTACTCCAAATTCACAAGCACTGATGACATCATTAGTGGTAGAACCTAGAAACAAATAATCAAGTATGTATAAAATATATATTGGACTTTACTTAGAATTAGTAGCAGTGAAATTAACAGCATATTCCTTCTTCTCCCCTTCTTCTTTTTTAACGACCGGCCTGGGGGAGTAGTCCCCAGGTCGTTCCTATAATAGAGGATATGCGTGCTAAGTATATTCATTGCAAAATAAATATATTCATTGCAAAATAAATATATTCATACCGTAATAACTTTCAAGAAAAAAAAATAGTTCGTTGGACGTCAACTTTCCATTGGCAGCAATGGAGAAAAGATAGAAAAAGGCTTGGTACCAGAAAACCGCTCTGTATTTCTTGATAGCAATCTTTCAGGTGACTACTAGACCCCATTGGATTCTCAGGATGCTTTCTAAGCTTCCGAAAAAGGCCTCGAGAAGGTAGCAACGCAAGAAAATGTGTTTTCCCCCATTGAACTCTTAATAAACTTGACGTCCAACATGGCGGCCAATTTACTGTGTGGGTTGGATATACGGTACTAAAAAACTATAAATATACTTAGCACGCATATCCTCTATTGATTTCACCCGCGTGCGATGTTTGTATAATAATTATAATTTGTATGTTTACATTTCTTCTATACATGTTGTATTAGAGAAATAACATAAGCCTTAGCAGCCATTCGCCCGCGCTCCTTTACGTAGTGGGTGTGGTCACGGCAAACAAAATGGCGGCTTAAACATGGGACAAAGTGAAGAGCTTTCTAACAGCAAGACAACATAGAGATACTGTCTAAAGACTTCTCTAGAAGCATTATAAAGGTAGAGAGAGCCTCTATAAGTCTTAATAAAATCCAGTTATTTTTGCAAGATGGTGAAATCAATTACAGGAATATTTTTTACACTGTTATGCTTGTTTCTCTCTTTCACTGTGTATGGAGTTATAATGGGCACAAGAATTCAGATCATTGTTCTTTTAGACTAATGATATATATACAATGAGAATTCTTTACATCATTAGTATATCACTAGCTGTGGACACATGATTATTAACAATATTGAGGAAGTTACCATATCAAAAATTAAGCAAATAATAATAGCAAGAGTTAAAATACATTCAGTCTCATGGATAAGAAATTACCAGTAAAATACCTTCATAATAAAAATTAAAATAAAATAAAGAATAATAATAATATAGAGATAATAATTATATATAATCCTCAGTTTAGTACATCAGTGGTTAGTGATGTACATTGACTGTAGGTCAGTGTATAGCTTATCCCCAGCTTCAAGAGGAGCACCTAACTGACCAGCATCAGAATGAGCGAGTCTATCTTCATCTGGTATCAATAACAATGTGGAGTCATCTTTCAACAATAGCAACATTATCTCATTAAAACTGGGCCTCTTCTTTGACTCAGGATGCCTATAAATTAGTACAAAAGGGAGCGTTATTTTCAATGCAATAATGTATAATCAATTTAATGTGTAAATATATTTGATATAATACAAAATAGAAGCATTATTTATTATGATGTATAATCTGTAAATATCTTTGATATAATATTGCCATTTACTCTTGATATTGCTCATGAACAATTACTATTCAATATCTTCTTACCAACACTTCATCATTATCTCATACATCTTCTTTGGGCAGCCTGGACTAGGAGAGAGACGTCGGCCTGAATTAACAGTCTTCACAGTCTAAAAGCATTCACAATCATCAACTAATGACACTATATAACCCAATACATACTTCATTGTTAATTCTTGAGTGTATCAAATGGTTTGCGTCCCAGGCTCCATATCTCATACATGACACAGCCATAGCTCCAAACATCTGAAGCTGATGAATACTTGTGTTGTTTGATGGACTCAGGAGCTGTCCATTTGACTGGTATAAGCCCACCTTCACCTGCCATGTAATAATCTTCGTCTTTGGTAAGATCATGAGACATACCAAAATCAGATATCTGGAATTAAAAAGGATTTTATCAATTCTCTTTCTTTTTGATCCGTTTTTAAAATAGTCATAACTTGAAAATTTTAAATCAAAATCATCTCAAACTTTTTACATAGCATAAGTACATCAATATGTATCAGAAAATGTAATAAAAATTGGGGGTAATTTTTTTACCCATTTTTCAGAAAAAACCATGGGCTATAATACAGTGATTTTTTCAGATTTTGGCCGATTTTTAAAAATGGCCATAACTAAAAAAATTTAAGTCGGAATCAGCTCAAATTTTTTAAACAGCATAAGTACATCAATATGCATCAGAAAATGTAATAAAAATTGAGGGTAATTTTTGAGCCATTTTTCAGAAAACCATGGGCTATAATACAGGGATTTTTTCAGATTTTGGCCGATTTTTAAAATTGGCCATAACTCAAAAAATTTAAGTTGGAATCAGCTTAAACTTTCTACACAATTAATATGTATTAAAATATGTAATAAAAAAATTGGGGATCGTTCCGGAGCCATTTTTGGAAAAAAACCATGGGCTATAGTACAGGGATTTTTTCAGAAATTGATCAATGTATCCATCACTTACTTTACAAATATTATCATGAGTCACTAGTATATTCCTTGCTGCAAGATCACAATGAACAAACTGCCTGGAAGACAAGTACGCCATCCCTAAACAAATCTGTCTACAGAAATTAAGCAAGACACCAGGTGTTGTCTGCAAGTCAGCTCCCTCTCTCTTTGTCTTCAGTAGCCAGTGATGCAAATCACCATTCTTCATTAGCTCAGTGACTATCATAACCTACAGAGGAAAGGGAGTAGCAGCTGCAATAACTGTCAAGTGAGTAGCTTACACTAGTATCAGTAGTAACTACTCCATGCAGTGTTAGTACATTAGTGTGTTTAAATTGGCCCATGAGAGCTGCTTCTTGAAGGAACTTTATCCTGTCTTCATTGTCGGCTTTTTCTGAGAGGATCTTAACTGCAACCTCTTCCTCTCCTAAGTTTGGTTTGAGCCACACTGCTCTGTTAACTGTAGCAAAGTAACCGCTACCAAGCAACTCCAACACTCTACAATTAAAAGATACATTTTTAAAGTTAACTGTCAATGAATATACATTCAATCATAGCATGTGTCATGTTTGTATATGCATGTAGATTTTAATATACTTTATTTCAGGCGAGGGTATTCTCCTAACTCTACATTTATCCAACTGAAGGTAGAGTTCTTCCTCAACATTAGCTGGTACCCAGTAAGTAGAATCCCCACCTTCATCTTCTCTCTATAGCATTAACATTAAACCAATATATACATTAGATCTAGTATCATCATGATGCTTACAATTTTCTCGTAAGTTTCATATTGGCCTCTTGAAGGTGAGTAGGGAGAAGGAGAAGGAAATGGAGGAGGAGATGGTAAAGGAGGAGGGAAAGGACCAACAGTGTTAACTATCAGTTTTCTTGTAATAGCTTTCATCACTTGTCACAAATCCTTTATTAGGAATACCAGGCATTCTATTTGTCTAAAATACAATTAAAAAAGAGTATCATTCTTTATGGAATACCTGATCAATTTGTGTGTTGTGTTGATACATGGATGGAGCAGTTGTTGGCTGATTAAAACTGGTCACTAAAAATAGGAAAATAATAATTATGAAGTTCATTAATTATTACACTGACGCTCAAGTGTGGATGTAGGATGAGGAGATATCACTTTTCTTGGTTGACATTTCCTGCACACAATCACTAGCAAAATAGTACAGCCACATAGAGTGAGTATTATTATTAGTAGTATGACCAATATCACTATTGTGAGTTCATGAGGTCTAGTATCATTAGATTGTACAGTAGTTGTTGGAGTTAATGTGGAATTTGATAAAACACATTGTGGAACAGGATAACTCCAGGTTCCCCTATAGCATGTAATGGATTCAGGACCCTCCAATGTATAACTATCATCACATTCAAAGAATAATTCTGAGCCATTAAGGAAGCTATTGCCATTACGATTCCCATTACTAGGTACTCCTGGGTCAGTACAGTTGAGTACATTACAATAAGGTAATTCATCACTCCAGTCTCCACTGGACAAACAGGTTTGACTGGAAACACCAACCAGTTGGAAACCAGTCTGACAAGTGTATTCAATGCCAGTACCATAAGAGTAAGGACCAGAGATATTAATGCTACCATACTGTAGAGATAATTCAGGACAATAAATTGGCTCTAAAATAACAACAATAAATATTAAAACAATACAATAGTTCACATACTTACCAATACCAGCTCCAGCTAGCAGGCCAATGCTAGTATTAGCTGGAGATAGAGGACAGGTTACTTCAACAACTTCAAGAGTGCCAAATGTTAATTTATGATTGCCTCCAATACAAACTCCTTTAGTCTGTCTTGTATTATCTGATAATATTTGTCCTCTTGTGTAGTCAATTCCATCAGGATATGATATACCAGGAACACTCCCTGGCCTCACTAATATTGTAGAGTTTCCAGGGAAACAGTAATTGAAGCAAATGATTTCATCAGCAGGTTCAGGGGTAGGAGGATCAACTGTGGCCACTGTTGGATCAACACCACAAGCTATTATCAATTATAGATAACTGCATGTCAATAAGTATTAGTACCATCCATAGCTTACTGTTATTCACTGCCAATGGTAGTTGGATTTCAGAGCTTTTAATCTACAATAATACAATTGAAGTAAATTAATGATTATTCTATTCCTTACCTTGGTAAATGCTTTTAAACCAGCAATAAAAGGCACTGCTGGTTCCCAGATGGATAAAATACCTGGTGTCATTAGTCTACCAAAAAGCCTATTCAATTGGCATATTGTGTAATTCCTCAGATATCCTCCACATGAAGCTGAGTTCTCTAATCCAAGATACACTTGTGATGCTAATGAACTACCATATCTGAAGACACTGTATGATGTGAATCCATTAGGTACTCCAAATTCACAAGCATTAATAGTATTAAAAATGAGAATAGAACCTACAAATAAATTATAATAAAAATTAATCATTATGTTCTCACTTAGTGCTATACTAGTGAGCAACATTGTGAAACAGCCTTTAGCCCTTCTCCTACTCCTTACTGCTGACTAGTCATCACATGACATAGAGCCAGTGCAGGATTGCAGTGTTGAATAAACTATATATTTACCAAAATATTTCTCACATCAAAGTAATAATAGAGGATATGCGTGCTAAGTATATTCATAACTTTTAAGTACCGTATATCCAACCCACACAGTAAATTGGCCGCCATGTTGGACGTCAAGTTTATTAAGAGTTCAATGGGGGAAAACACATTTTCTTGCCTTGCTACCTTCTTGAGGCCTTTTTCGGAAGCTTAGAAAGCATCCTGAGGATCTAATGGGGTCTAGTAGTCACCTGAAAGATTGCTATCAAGAAATACAGAGCGGTTTCCTGGTACCAAGCATAGGCGTATTTGGACCCGGGCAAGCACGGGCTTTGCCCGGGTAGAAATTTGCAGCCATAATTATCATTCATTGGGGCGAGCCTGAGCTCGCCCCACTCTAGCTATACTCTCAGTCACGCCCCGTCTGTCCCTCTGTCTGTATGTAGTCTCGCGTAGCCAGACCACACCCTCCGTGCCTACGGGTGGGTCTGGCAAATTGACCATACTCCGCTCGTTCTGGTTCACCCAAAAATGGGTGAACCAATTTTTTTTGCTCCACTTCACCCAGAAACGGGTGAATTGATACAGTAACTCTTGACTCTTCTCTTCTACTACCTTCTTCTTAAGTGACAAAAAGCTAGAGGAACAGCTGTGACAAATTATACATTTTCTCCCTCTCACGGCCCGCTGAT
>NW_003546535.1:77142-79944 GCF_000090795.2 Amphimedon queenslandica
CTTAGCCAATCTTACTTGCAGCAACATAGGACTGATGTCTTGTCAAGACACTTCATCAGCAGAGACAATTCAAGAAAACACACATAAATCTTCAAGTTTTTATTAATTATGGTTGAATGACAGAATATAAAAGCACTTCAAATGGCTCATCAGAGAAAAGAGAGTCTAAAAGTACTGTGCTTGAAAATATCATAGTAAAAATTAAATTATACTTATTAAAGTTACAACTGAGATTCTTCACTGCTAATAAAGAGAGAAGAGCAAGCTATAAAATTTCCTTGCATGCAAGTCACAAGTTCTGAGCTCAGTGCTCTGCATGTGTATCATTCAATTTACAATTTGACAACAACATTAGCCTTTGTGACATCTAAACATTGTATATTGCCATGCTAGCTTGTGCTCGCCCCTTTAATGTTCTACATTCGCCTAGTTAATTGGGGCGAGCATAAGCTCGCCCCACTCAGGCGAAGTCTCCCTCCCTCCCTCCGTATGTATGTATGTATGTACGTACGTCTCCAGTCACGCCTATTCTGGTCACACCCATGTGTGCACAATATCTATTTAAAAATCAATGATCTAATGCGGTAGCATTCTAATGAAATATTTTTATTGATGTGGGTGTGGTTGCAATGAAATTAAAATGGCACCTACCTTAGCCAATCTTACTTGCAGCAACATAGGACTGATGTCTTGTCAAGACACTTCATCAGCAGAGAAAATTCAAGAAAACACACATAAATCTTCAAGTTTTTATTAATTATGGTTGAATGACAGAATATAAAAGCACTTCAAATGGCTCATCAGAGAAAAGAGAGTCTAAAAGTACTGTGCTTGAAAATATCATAGTAAAAATTAAATTATACTTATTAAAGTTACAACTGAGATTCTTCACTGCTAATAAAGAGAGAAGAGCAAGCTATAAAATTTCCTTGCATGCAAGTCACAAGTTCTGAGCTCAGTGCTCTGCATGTGTATCATTCAATTTACAATTTGACAACAACATTAGCCTTTGTGACATCTAAACATTGTATATTGCCATGCTAGCTTGTGCTCGCCCCTTTAATGTTCTACATTCGCCTAGTACTTAGTAATACAATCTATGCTGTATGTCTGTCCTCGTACGTCACCCCTATTTATGCGTAGATCTAATACGGTAGACAGATACTATGCATAACCAATGCAATATAAAGTCATTTTTCAATTTTTCATTGAAAGTGGGAGCGGTCACAGTATAATAAAAATGGCAACCAACACACTGGAAGAATTCATGAGCTTTCTAGCAGCAATATAAGGCAGATACACCGTCCAAAGACTTCTCCAACAGCTATAAAAGGTTTTAAATTCAATTAATAACCTATGAAGCTCGTCTTTATTGATACAATTGCTATTAAAACTGTGAAAGTCAATCAAGCTTTTTCTCAGTCATCTTAACATTGGATAATATTATATCTAAAGCTAAGTAAAGCATCTTTACAGACATTTATAGGCAAGAAATGTGTATGTGAAACTAGAAGATTAAAAGGTAAATAAAATAAATTATATGAAGTGATTTTATCATCTTTAGGTTTCATCATGTACATTTGGCATGCCTTCAGTGCTATGCCTAAATCATGATGCATGCTTTGAAATCATCAGGAGTAGATCATAGATGGATAGATCCAGTGCTATGATTGCTTTGCTAGCTTAGGCTCGCCCCTTAATGTTCTACATTACTTCTAGTTGTATTATACACAGTATTGTAACAGTGGGAGGACTGTTAACCACAATAGGTAGCACTGTTAACCACAATAATTTAGCACACACCTACATGTTACAAGTGTTTATTCAAGCACCAGGGCAGCTATAGGTCTTAAATTTAAAATGCCTTTGCCCAACTTGCCCCAATCAATAGTTAAAGGTATGATCAAGAGTAGATAATGATTAATTAATTAGATATATGAATAATTAATTAATTATATGAATAATAATTAATTAAGTGCCCTGGTAGATGGAGAAGGCTAGATACGCCTATGGTACCAAGCCTTTTTCTATCTTTTCTCCATTGCTGCCAATGGAAAGTTGACGTCCAACGAACTAATTTTTTTTCTTGAAAGTTATTATGGTATGCAATGAATACATTTATTTTGCAATGAATATACTTAGCACGCATATCCTCTATTGTATGCCATTACATGATGCATGCAATCAACTATCATATTAATGTTTACATGATACACCATAATATGAAGTTTGCTTGTGAAATTGCTTCATTACAGTATTTTTAAAGTTTGATCAACTATTAAATGCTAAATCTAAATTTAGATTTTTAATGACATAAGTAAAAAATTTATTGGTTGGTCTTTCATCAATTATTAACAGTCTTTTATTTTTTCATAGTCTTGCTCAAATGAACTACATATTGATTATAATATATAATGTAATATTTTAATAAAACATACTGTGCTGTAGCATAAGCTTGATTGTATTGCATGTCATCATCATCACTAAAAATACATTAATAAATGAATGAGAAAAAAAGAGAGAAACATTCACTTAGCAAGTAAGTTGTACGCTGGACTTAAGTCTGTTTGAATCATATTAACTTCCAAACCTCTATTAACAATACTCAGTTACATTAATGACACTATTAGTATAACTTACTGCCTCTCAGTCTTCTTATTTTTATAATAAGAACACAAGAACACCAATGCACAAATAAGTACTAATATTATGAGGACAATTAATATTGTAATAGAGATGGCTGTCAGAAACTGATAAGCAAATTGAACTGAGTCACTAGTTGTAGGAGAGGAAGAGGCAGTA
>NW_003546535.1:80235-110135 GCF_000090795.2 Amphimedon queenslandica
GTTGTAGGAGAGGAAGAGGCAGTAGTATTAGCAATTGTACTTGAGGTAGTAGGGACTAAGTATGGCAAAGAAGAGGAGGAGGGTGAAGATGTATTGCTAATGCACACTGGTACAGGAGCAGACCAATTACCACAATAACACATGATCAATGAAGTGCCATTTAAAGTGAAGCCAGTGTCACAAATGAATTCAATTAAGGAACCATTTGTGAAGCGATTTCCACGTCGTCTTCCATTACTAGGTACTCCTGGGTCAGTGCAGTTGAGTACATTACAATAAGGTAATTCATCACTCCAGTCTCCACTGGACAAACAGGTTTGACTGGAAACACCAACCAGTTGGAAACCAGTCTGACAAGTGTATTCAATGCCAGTACCATAAGAGTAAGGACCAGAGATATTAATTTTACCATACTGTAGAAATAATTCAGGACAATAAATTGGCTCTAAAACAACAACAATTAAAACAATACAATAGTTCACATACTTACCAATACCAGCTCCAGCTAGTAAAGCAGTGGTAGTATTAGCTGGTACCAAAGGACAGGATACTCCAACAAGATCACCTAGCGAATATATTAAGTCATTTCCAACACAAGTTCCTACAGTTTGCAGCGTATAACGTGTTAGCATTTGACCTCTGTAATAACTGACTCCATCAGTATATATTATACCAACAACACTACCAGGTTTAACGAGAACTGTTGAAGTCTCTGGAAGACAGTAATACATACACACAATCTCCCTAGCAGGGTAAGGACCTGGTGCATTACTAATTGGTGTCACTACAGGATCAATACCACAAGCTACACAAACAATTAAACCCCAAAATACTTTTAAAAACTTCAACTTACATGTATTGTTATCTGTTGTGAAAGGGAGGTCCAGAACTGATTCAGAGATCTAATAGAAACTAAAATTTAAATAAAAAGTGGAAATCTACCTTCTCATAAACTCTAAATCCATCAGATAGTTGAGGACCTGCTTCCCATATTGATAACTCTCCTTCTGTGACAGGTCTCCCACTTCTAGCATTGTAGTAACAAATAGTGTAATTTGTTAGGTATCCTCCACAAGAGGTAGGGTTCTCTAATCCAAGATATACTTGTGTACCACTTTCACTAGCAAGTCTTGGTATATTAAGAGTTGTAGATTCATGAGGCACACCAACATCACAAGGAGCAATGGAACTAATCAAAGTTAGAACAGTAAATGTAAGAAGCATCATTTCTTTTTTCCCCTTATGCTTACACCAGCAAATATTTCCTCCCACTACACTACAGCTAGGAGTAGTGTAAAGTCACATGACTCAGTGATAGAATGTACACATCATTAATTTTAAGTGTTAGGCTAAAACAATCTAGTCGCATCAATATAATCATTACACATATCATAGCACAAACAAACCATCTTAATGGCATATTACACTTTATTGCTCATACTGCACTGCAGCTATGAGCTAAAAATGTTGAGACAATGAAATTGAAGGTTAAAAAATTTAGTGACTAAAACACCCAATTCTTTAAATTATTACTTGACCAAATTTTTAGCTATATAGTACACTACAATACTGTATATTAATGTGACTTGTGAATCACTAAGAAAAGAGTTGCATAGTTTAATCATCAGCTAATAGTCTTCTATTCTTGCATAGTTTTCATCAAGTGACCTGATGAATGAAACATCACAATGCATACACACACTAATGAAACATACAATATTGTAGCATATGTTCTCATTTCTCTGTCATATGTTTGATTATACTGCATGTCATCATCATCATCATCATCATTACTGAAAATGAAATGTGAAAGAATGAGAAGAAGTGAATTAATGCCATAAACTCACTTAAGTAAGTTATAAGCTGGACTCTCATTTGTTTCAATCATATCAATGTCACAATTTCTATTAGAAATAATATATCAATATCAGTGTCATTGGATTACTGTTTTTTAATTTTCTTTATTTTATGCTTAAACATGACTATTACTACTACTAGTATTATAGCTATAATGACAACCAGTACTGCCGAAAGAGTGGAAAAAGCAAGTCCAACAATTAAACCAATTTTCTTATCTAGAGAAAGTGGATATAAGAAATAAAAAATAGTATTACAAAATTGAAGGCTATCAGTGAGAGCTGTGAACAAAGTATATGAAACTCACATTGCACACATTCTGGTACAGGGGCAGTCCACGTCCCACGATAGCAAGTGATTAATCTATTGCCTCTTAAGGTGAAGTCATCGTAACAATAAAAGAAAACTGAAGAACCATTAGTGTAGCTGTGTAGATCGCGATTCCCATTACTAGGTGCTCCTGGGTCAGTACAGTTGAGTACATTACAATAAGGTAATTCATCACTCCAGTCTCCACTGGACAAGCAGGTTTGACTGGAAACACCAACCAGTTGGAAACCAGTCTGACAAGTGTATTCAATGCCAGTACCAAAAGAGTAAGGACCAGAGATATTAATGCTACCATACTGTAGAGATAATTCAGGACAATAAATTGGCTCTAAAATAACAACAATAAATATTAAAGCAATACAATAGTTCACATACTTACCAATACCAGCTCCAGCTAGTAAAGCAGTGGTAATATTAGCTGGTACTATAGGACAGGACACTCCAACAAGATCGTCTTGCGAAAGTAAGACATTTCCAACACAAGTTCCTACAGTTTGTGATGAATGACGAGTTAGTATTTGACCTCTGTTATAATCAACTCCATCAGTATATACTATACCAACAACACTACCAGGTTTAACAAAAACTGTTGAATTCACTGGAAGACAGTAATACACACACAATCTCCACTGCTGGGTCAGGACTTGGTACATTACTAATTGGTGTCACTTCAGAATCAATCCCACAAACTACAAAAATAATTATAGGCATCAGAAACAAAGAAGAAACTTCAACTTACATGTGCTCTTATTAGCTGTGAAAGGTAGGTCCACAACTGATTTGGTTATCTAATAAAAATTAATTTCTTGCATAAAAAATGAAAACCTACCTTCTTATAGGCTCTTAAGCTATCAAATAGTTCAGGACCTACTTCCCATATTGATAACTTTCCTGCTGTGACATTGCTCCCAGCATTACGATTGTAGTAACAAATAGTGTAATTTCTTAGGTATCCTCCACAAGAGGCAGGGTTCTCTAATCCAAGATATACTTGTGTACCAGTTGAACTAGCAAGTCTTGGTATAATATTAAGAATTGAAGACTCCTGTGGTACACCAACATTACAAGGAGTAGTGGAACCAATCAAAGTTAGAATAGTAAATGTAAGAAGCATCATTTCTTTTCTCCTTATGCTTACACCAGCAAATATTTTTCTCAAATATTTTTCTCAAATATTTTTCTCTTCCTCTCACTACACTACAGCTAAGGGTAGAGTATAATCACATGACTCAGTCATAGAATGTACACATCATTGATATTAAGCATAAGGTTAAAACAATCTATTATCATAAATATAATTATTATGATACAACAGTTTACACAAACAAGTATTAAAAATCATTTCCAGCTTCTTAAGGACATATGACATCTACACTTCATTGCTCATCATCAATGTACATAGACTGTAGGTCAGTGTATAGCTTATCCCCAGCTTCAAGAGGACCACCTAACTGACCAGCCTCAGAATGAGTGAGTCTATCTTCATCTGGTATCAATAACAATGTGGAATCATCTTTCAACAATAACAGCATTATCTCATTAAAACTGGGCCTCTTCTTTGACTCAGGATGCCTATAAATTAATACAAAATAGAAGCATTATTTTACAATTTAATGTGCAATGAATACTACATTTCTCAAGCACAAATAGATCTGTTGTCTTACCAGCACTTCATCATTATCTCATACATCATTTTAGGGCAACCAGGAACAGGTTGAAGGCGATATCCACTACTAATCTTCTTCATATACTACAAAAGAAAATACTATAAAAAGCAGGCATTAAAAACCATTCATATACTTCATTGTTCTTAATTGTATCAAATGGCTTATGTCCAAGACTCCATATCTCATACATGAGACAACCATAGCTCCACACATCTGAAGCTGATGAGTACTTGCGAAACTTGAGTGCCTCGGGGGCCGTCCATTTTACTGGTATTAATCCACCCTCACTTGCTGTGTAGTAGTCTGTTTCAGTCAAATCACGAGACATGCCAAAGTCAGATATCTATGAATAGAAATGAGAATTTGATCTATAGATATGTCCATAACTTGAAAAATTTAAGTTGGAATCAGCTCAAACTTTCTACACAGCATAAGTACATCAATATGTATCAGAAAATGTAATAAAAATTGGGGGTCATTTTTTGGCCATTTTTTGGAAAAGAACCATGGGCTATAGTACAGGGATTTTTTCAGAAATTGATCGATGTATCCATCACTTACTTTACAAATATTATCATGAGTCACTAGTATATTCCTCGCTGCAAGATCACGATGAACAAACTTCCTTGAGGACAGATAACACATCCCGAGACAAATCTGTCTACAGAAGTTAAGTAAAATGTTTGCTTGATAGCTCTTCTCTCTTTTTCTCTTCATGAGCCAGTGACGTAGATCTCCGCCTTTCATTAACTCAATAACGATCATTATCTATTTAAAAAATAACAAAAAATATTTACCAAATCTACTTAAAATTTGGCACATTAAGTATAGCTATTAATTATTATAATATTATATGTGACTCACAGTAGTGTCTTCACTGCTGACTACCCCATGGAGTGTTAGGACATTAGTGTGAGTGAATTGGCCCATTAAAGCTGCTTCTTGTAAGAACCGAATCTTATCATTCTCATCAGCTTCATCCGATAATACCTTCACTGCCACTTCAATGGATTCACCTTCGGGTTTAGTCCACAGTGCTCTACTCACATAGGCAAACTGACCACTACCAAGGATCTCCATTACACTACAATGATGTTAATAAAATAATGTAATATTAATAGCTGGGTAAAATTAGCAAAAAATTTTTATGTAACTTTAAGCAAGAGTACATAAATATTAATAGTACATAGCATTTTTGTAACTATTAGAAATAGACTTATTTTTGCTGATTGCATTCAAGGACATACTTTAGTTCAGCTGATGGTATTTTCTTGACTTTTATCTGATCTAACTGCAGGTATAGTTCATCTTCAAAATCAGCAGGCACCCAATATGGGGATTCATCATCATCTTCATCCTATAGCATAAATACACAAAGATATTTTTAAAATATTATGCACTGATTATTCATATCAATGTATTACCTGAGGTATATACACTTCATAATGGCCACCATATCCCAGATTAGCAGGAAAGGACTGAGTACTAAGCCTGCTCCCTGGTCCACCACCTTGTCCAATCGGTGATGGGAAAGGCAGTGATTGTACAGAAGGAGGGTGATTGTATTCTTGTCCTTTATTCTCTCTCCTTGCATAAATACCTCTTGGTCCCCCACCTCTCTCAATGAATATAGGTTTAGTTGCTCCTCTATAAGGGACAGCTCCACCATAAACAGGAGTTGCTTTTCCTTCTCTCTCAGAGTAGTTACCTCCTGTATCACCTGGATTAGAGAATCTCATTACGGCTGCACGCGGTGGTAATACAGGACCCTAGAAGTTGACATAATGAAGCATAAAATGGATACTTGATGAACTGAAACTGTTGAATAATGTCTGAAAGCCATGTTTGTAAATTTAAGAAATCTTTATATTTGCACATACATTTTTATGGGTACTTTTATTCACAATGAACAATAGTGTAAACTACTGAGCATAACTGTGATAGTAATTCATAGTAATAGTAGTTATGAATGAGTAGCTATTATAGTACAATCATTGCATTAAGTTTATTGTGTGTGTGTGTTGCTAATGATTATTATAGTTACTTCATCTGATTTGACTTTGTCATAAATCTCGTCCGATACTTCTTCTAAGTGATCGTTCTCCAGCAATGGCCTATCCACTAGAAGATGCATTATTATAAAGAAATAACAACAAAAATTGTTATTATTCATTATCATTATAGTCATAGTAAACTTACATTGTGCATAAGATATTGGATCCGTCATTGTATAGCGTCTCTTACTCCTGAAACATTTCCGATAAGCATACAAAAACACCAAAGCACTTGCAAGCACTAATATAATGAGGAGAATTATTGTAATGAAGATTGCCGTCAGAAACTGATAAGCAAATTGATTCGAGTCACTAGTTGTAGAAGGAGAGGAAGAGGCAGTAGTATTAGCAATTGTATTTGAGGTAGTAGGGAGTAAGTATGAAGAGGAGGAGGAGGAGGGTGAAGGTGTATTGCTAATGCACACTGGTACAGGAGCAGACCAATTACCACGATAACACATGATCAGTGAAGTGCCATTTAAAGTGAAACCATTGTCACAAATGAATTCAATTAAGGAACCATTAGTGAAGTGATTTCCACGCCGTCTTCCATTGCTAGGTACTCCTGGGTCAGTGCAGTTGAGTACATTACAATAAGGTAATTCATCACTCCAGTCTCCACTGGACAAACAGGTTTGACTGGAAACACCAGCCAGTTGGAAACCAGTCTGACAAGTGTATTCAATGCCAGTACCATAAGAGTAAGGACCAGAGATATTAATGCTACCATACTGTAGAGATAATTCAGGACAATAAATTGGCTCTGAAATAACAACAATAAATATTACAATATATACAATAGTTCACATACTTACCAATACCAGCTCCAGCTAGTAGACCAGTGGTAGTATTAGCTGGTACTAAAGGACAGGTTACTCCAACAATATCACCTAGCGAAAACCTGAGGCTATTTCCAACACAAGTTCCTGCAGTTTGAAATGTATGACGTGTTAGCATTTGACCTCTGTTATTATATTTGACTCCATCAGTATATACTATACCAACAACACTACCAGGTTTAACAAGAACTGTTGAAGTCTCTGGAAGACAGTAATACATACACACAATCTCCCTAGCAGGGTAAGGACCTGGTGCATTACTAATTGGTGTCACTACAGGGCCAATCCCACAAGCTATGAAAATAATTAAACCCCAAAATACATTTTTTAAAAACTTCATCTTACATGTATCGTTATCAGTTGTAAAAGGGAGGTCCAGAACCGATTCAATAATCTAATAAAATAAATTTTAAATAAGAAAGTGGAAGTCTACCTTGTCATAAACTCTAAATCTGTCAAATAGTTCAGGGCCTGCTTCCCATATTGATAACTCTCCTTCTGTGACAGGTCTCCCACTTCTAGCATTGTAGTAACAAATAGTGTAATTTGTTAGGTATCCTCCACAAGAGGCAGGATTCTCTAATCCAAGATACACTTGTGGACCAGATGTACTAGCAAGTCTTGGTATATTAAGAGTTGAGGATTCATGAGGTACACCAACCTCACAAGGAGCAGTGGAACCAATCAAAGCTAAACAGAGAGAGGTGGAGAGTATAAGATCATATCTAAACATATTTACCTATCAATACTACCAGAAAGAACATCTTTTCTCTCTTTCACTAATGAACTGGCTCCCTTCCTTTCCACTACTAGCACAGCATCACATGATGCACTGAAAGAATGTCACTGTTTACATAGTAACAACTGTTTATCTTATGCAATAATTCAGTTATACAAAAACTTTGTCCAAAAATTCTTTAGATGTAGGAGCCTATGCTTGCATTGTAGGAGCAATCACACGATCCTTTATAAGCCTTAAGACTTCAAAAAATATTGCAACAATAATTAATGATGATAATTATTAATTACAATAAAGTCTGATAGATCTAACTTCATTTTAATACATACACAAAATGCTCATAGCAGTGATTATAATTTATCATAACAACAGAAGACATTAATTGAAAAATGTACAATAAGTCAAGTTAGTTAAATGTGTTGCAAAGTGGAATAATAGACATAAGCATTCTGTAGATCTTTGTACATATTTTCACCAGCATAAAGATCACTTGAGCCCAATTGTTTTGCTTTTGGATGAGTCCCAATGTCACCCTCTGGTAGATGGAGTAGACTCTCGTTGCTTTGTTCTAATAGGAAACGAGAGATTTCTGGAAATGATGGTCTCTGACTGGGCTCAGGATGCCTGTTTATATGATAGGGAAAGGAGAAAGGAGAGAGAGAGAGGGAGGGAAGAAGAGAGAAAGAAAAAGGGAGAAATGTTAATGAGATACAAGAAGAAAATGAAACCTTTGCTTATTTGATGTTATGATATCAGCAATCATTATCAATCAGCTAAACACAAACACACAAAATCCCAACAACCAGGGATATGCAGGCATGCATACAAGACTGACTTATTCTAACAATGTAAAGTAGTAAAAAACACTCTCAAAGTATATATGGATATAGTCAACATCCTGTGTTGACACATAGGAGCATATTTGGTAATAAGGTGATAGTACAGTCTGACAGGTCTAATGTCATGCTAATGTAGATTCAATGTAATCACTATCACATTAAACATATACATGACTATACTTTCATTATAGAATAAATAAACACAGTAATTATCATAATTATAATGTCATACCAGCACAGTATCATGAGCTTGTACATTAAATATGGACAGCCAGAAGGTGGGGGCATCCTATAGCCTTTATCCAACTTGTCTAAAACCTATCAAAACAATAAAAATAACAATGAAACTAATAATACAGCAAAACACTTGATGTTTTGTTATTATTGGTGATTATAATCACTTTCATAAATGGCAATATATTTTAAATTGAATTTATTATTTTCTGTGTACATCATTTTTCTCTACTTGCCTCTTTGTTATGTGAATGCTCAAATGGCTTCAATCCCAGACTCCATATCTCATACAGTACACAGCCATAGCTCCAAACATCTGAAGCTGATGAGTACTTGCGAAATTTGAGTGCTTCAGGGGCCGTCCATTTTATAGGTATCATAGTTCCTCTCTGTGCAACATAATAGCCTTCTAATTCAACATCACGTGACATACCAAAGTCAGCAATCTAAAGGCAAATAGAAAACATAAAAAATTATGATGATAACTTTTGAGTTATAGCCGTATACTATAGCCCATGTTTTTCCAAAAAATGGCTCCGAAATCATGCCCAATTTTTATTACATTTTCTGATACATATTGATGTCTTTATGCTATGTAGAAAGTTTAAGCCAATTCTGACTTAAATTTTTCGAGTTAAGGCTGGTATTTGACCATAATATAATTTGATACAATATGCATAATTATATGAAATAATCATTACTTGCTAACCTTGCATTGGTTAGTGGCTGTTAGTAGTATATTTCTAGCAGCAAGATCTCTATGAACAAATCCTCTCTTAGACAAATAGAGCATGCCAGAGCATATCTCCTTGCAGTACGTTAGCAGGCTTTCTGCCAAGCCTTCTTTACTTTGACTATTATCATTATCATCATACATAAAGTAATGGGATACTTAAATGCACATTTACTTGTTTCTAAGACTTGGTAAGTATTTCTGTAGGTCTCCAGCAGGCATTAGCTCCACCACAAGCATCTGAAATGTATAAAGATAATTTTAAGTTAGTGGAACTCTTCTTCATTTTTTCCTTTTCTCTTTCTCTGACTTATAATCTAAATCAAATCTATAGAATTATCTATTCTTTAGCTTGCTAGCATTTCTTTCTCCCTTCTCTCCTCTTCTCTTCCACTTTTAAAAAATATTATCTGCTATTTGGCTTCTCTTTCTCCCTCTCTCCCCTTTCTCTCCTTACTATATTATCATCTCCTTCATTTACTAGCCCATAAAGTTTGACAATGTTAGAGTGAGAGAATTGCCCCATGATGGCCGCTTCTTGAAGAAACTTCACTCTATCAATATCGGTAGTTTCATTCCTCAGTGACTTGACAGCAACCAGGCTTCCCTTCCATATTCCTTTGTGAACAAAACCAAACTGCCCAGAACCAAGATAGTCCTTTAATCTAAAAGAATTAACAATTCAATTACAACATTTATAAGTATTACTGCATTACTACTATTATTATAATGGCTACACTTTTTCAATGTTGTCTTACTAAATTAGTAACAATTTTAGTGAACATTACATTTGCAAAGAGTACAAGGATATAAAAGGTTAATGTACATTATGTGAATAGGCTACTCACTCAATGTCACTAAGTAGTATCTTCTTTACTTTTATCCTGTCAAGTTGAACATAGAGATCCTCTTTGCCTCGGGCAGGTTCCTCATATCGTGTTATCTAAGAAATGAAAAAAAAATAAAAATGCTAATTTAATTTATATTTTGATTACATCAGTTTGAGGCTCCTCATACTCGTGATGCGGCCTCTCCTAAAAAAGAAATTTACTGATAATTATTTTAATTCCTATATAGTTAGTGCTTACTTCAAGTGCAATGGCTTGTTGAGGTGCTCTATACACATCGCTGTATATCAGGTCTTCTCTACCTTCCACAAAATATGCTATAAAAAACAGTAAAAGTGCTTTTAAATAGGAGTAACTCTTCTACTTACAGACATTATTAGAAACGTTCCTCCCTTCTTTCCTCCTTGTTCTGCACATTATGACAATGACCAAAGCAATGATTGCTGTTATGGCAGAAGTAAACAGACCACAAGCCACAATTAATATAATTAATTGAGTTCGTGTAAATATTGGCTCATTTATTATGGGTATGACTGAATTGGAAGGAGAGACAGAAACAGAGACAGTGTTTTGACTAATCACATTATTACTGGTAGCCATAAAAGAACTTGAAGAAGAAACAGAAGCTCTACTAGCAGAAGAAAGGAGTGTAGTGAACACAGTAGCCATAGAAGTGCTGGAAGACTTAAAAGTTGAACTCATGATAATTGTGTTACTGCTATTAAACACTATCACAGATGGGGAAGACTTAACAGTTGAACTCATGATAATTGTGTTACTGCTATTGAACCCTGTCACGGATGGGGGCGGTATCACTGTCTTATTAGGTATACATGTTGGGGTATTGTTATCCCATGTAGCATCAGGCCTGCAAACAAGTCTGGGACTCCCACTTAGCCTAAATCCAACATCACAAGTAAACAGCACAATAGTCCCAGTATAAAACGGTCCCCTACCCATGCTATTATTAGCTCTCATGGAACCATTGTTTATCGTTATGTTAGGGCAATGCTTTAATTGTTGACAGGTTGGGGTAGGAGCAGTCCAGCTTCCAGCAGATGAGCAGGTATTGTTAAGAGAACCATTGAGAGTATAACCAGAATAGCAAGCGTACGTGATCACAGACCCGTATTGTGTACTGCCATAAGTAACAGAGCCATTGGCTGGAGGAGAGGGCTGACCACAGTCTATTATATCTAAAAAACAAAAATAAGAATCACATATGTCATAAAAAGTTTTACAATCAAAAGAACATTACAGATTACTTCAATTGAGCACAAAATCATTATGAGATTAAATAAACCAATCATTATTTTAATATTCATTTGTTCTCTGATCTGCTTACCAACATTCAGAAGTAAGTTCAGCCTCCCCGATCCATACACAGTGCAGTTTATAACACTGCTAGCATTAGTTACTCCACTGGTTGCTCGACAAACACCAGATGATTCAAAAATTCTGGAAGAATTTGTAACAACTGAGAGAGTTTCATAGCTTCTAATATACACTCCAATGACGAGGCCTCTTTCTACTAGATGACGTTGATAAGACTGTATAGTAGTATCATGAGTGTATAACTCAGGGTCTATATTAAGGAGAGATATGTCAGGTTAAATTTGAAGTGCAAAATGAAAAAAAATCATCCATTAAAAAGCAGTAATTTAGAGATTATACATGTATGCATTTCATAGCATTATTTTTAATAAAATTACCGTCTTCATCTGCGGCTTCATCAAAATACTGGCAATATGAACCATCAGAATTTGATACCTGCACACGTAAATAACAAAAAAGATATATCAATATCCAAAAAGAACAAAAATGAACTACTACATACAAACTCATGCAGCATCAGTGCTACTAACTCGTTGATAGGTGCCGTTTTCTAGTGGTTTCCACAATGCCCAAGGTATGCAATAACGCCCACTGTTGAGAGGCTGGTAGAATCTAACCATAAGAGTGCTTAGCCTACCAGAGCAGCTCAGGGGACTATCAAGATTAAGATACCAGCCTGTGGGAATATTAGAGATGTGTTTCTGTGTATCAGGATTATAGACACGACCGATACTGCATTCATCTTCATCATATGCAGAAGAAACAGCACAAATTACTATCAAGAAGAATAAAATATTACATAAGCTATAAAATCTTTGACTTACCAGCTATAATGCTGCAAAAATATTTAACATAATAAACCATGATCAGTAGCAACAATAAATTTTTAATTTACGTAGCTCGCTCACAAATTATATAGCGATCGCGATAAATTTGCCACGCCCTGCATGCACTGCTACTCTCAAATTATAACGGCGGACTTGCCTTTGATGCTTTGTCCAAAGCAAGATTTGTTTACTCACTCTCTCGCCTTTGTAAAAGGCACTTGAAAGCATGAAATTGCTGCGTTTATGGCAATGTTACACTATAATATCAGGTAAGCCATAGTCAGGCCTGTATTTACTACAAGTACAACTTTAAAAACGCTCAGCAGGACTTCTCTACTCAATTGATTCACAATGTACTGTTGGCAGTGATGAAACTGGAACAACCAGTGCAAACCCTATCTTTGGTATGGTGCTTAATATTGATGACAGGGCAGAATGCACTGGACACATAGGAATAGTAGAATACACTTATTATCAAGGACCAAGGATTAACAATCAGAACAGGAATTTTGTATACTATGTCTCAGTATGGAGCCAATCTTTATCTGTATTTAATTTGAGAGGTAGCAGACAATACAATACTAAAGCAAGTGGTAAGTAATCTACAATAATTCTTAAGTCAATGATACCTAAGCCTATTGGAACAAATACTATATCATCATGTAATGTATTATGATTATCAGGTAATACAGTTAGAAACAGAGATGGCACTGTCAGTGTTACTCCTCCACTATTAATAAGGAAGGGAGAAGTCATAGGATTATACATAGCAGCGCCTCAAGGAAGTGAACGTGATGTAACCTTTGTTGCAGATGGAAGTGGCAGCATTTGTGTAAATGGTAGCAGTGACAATAGCATCAGTTGCACTACTGTCAATGGGAAAATACTTAGAGCAAAAGCTACCATAAGTGAGAAAATATTATATTTTATTTATTAATACTTTCTTTATCCCAAAAGCTCCAATAACTTGCTCAATTCCTGTACTAACTAATGGTAGAGTCTTGCAATTACCTTGTGGGCCTATTCTCTCATCTCCTCCACTAATAAATGATATTGTATACTATAAATGTAATCCTGGTTATAGGCTTACTGGTCCTAGTTTGAGTGAGTGTGTATTGAATGGCGAAAGTGGTGCTCTGAATGAGACTGTCCCTACATGTCAGAATGAGATCATACCACCAAATTTAATGAACACATTATCATCACTTTCAATCCCTCAAGCAACAATGCAAGCAACAGGTAAGGCAAGTGTTACAAGGAAAACATTAATTTATTTTATAAATACAGGAATTCAAACAAAATCCACTTATAGCACAGTTACTTCGACTTTTATAATATTTGCATCATCAACAACAAAACCAATTCCTATCACTACAACTACACAATGTAGAACTAGTAAAATACCTTATTCATAATAATTAGTATTTATATTAACACAGCCTACAGAGCTAATACTAGTGATGACTTGATGACAGCCACTACTGATGAAGTGCATACAACAAGTACTATTGATAATCTTACACCAACTACAGGGGCAGGAGAGGAGAAGAACTCTAGCAATATGACATTGATAATACTAGGAACAAGTTCAGGGACTGCTTTAATAATAGCAGTACTAGTATTAAGCACTCTTGTCATTCTATTCACTGTATTCATCACAAAAAGAAGAAATAAGGGCAGTAATAACATGATCGAGAACCCATGCTGTAAGTTTAAATTAGCCAAGCCATTGTTTTATGTGTATAATTATGTTTTTAGTTCCATTGCATTATGAAATTAAATTTGTCATGTAGGCAAAATTGATGCACTGTACCAGACAGTACAAGAAGATTCCAGTGACAACAATGAAAGACGACACAAAAATGAGACAAGAGTAATTTGTAGCATCATCAGAGAATATGATGAGCCAACAACAAGCAGAATGCATCATAGTAATGCAGTGGAATATGAAATGCCAGTAATGGTTAGCACTAATTCTCACGCTACAGAGGTAAGGTTATACATTGTATGATGCATGGAATTTATATTAGCAGATCCAGGACAAAAAGTTATTACAAAATACACCAATTCACTTGATTCTGAGCATATTCAATACAACAAGTGAAGTGATTGGCAAAATTCCTAATATAAAACCATCAGTCACAATGTTAAAAAATAACCATAGATACTATAAACTAGGCAATTATAATATGCATGACAAATAATTAAAATAATCATTTCTTTATTTAATTATAGCCTAGGGGAGCAAGAGCAGTTTCTCCTGTAGCTAATAAACCAACAGGTTATGAAGTGCCAGGCTATTTTACATTGGAGGAAGGAGAGCATTACTACAGGCATCTCAAACAAGTATAAATAATTATAATTATGATTTAGTTTTAGTTTATGCATGGTTGAAGGTTATGACAGAGAAGGAGAAAGAGACAAAGTACACTCCTCCAGCTAGAGATGAGGGACAGCTTTACATGCAGCTCTGTCATGCAAAGCAAATACAATCAGATTCACTTGTGTAAGTACTGTATACAGCATACATGCATTAATTGATAATTGATACAATACTGAAATTAGCAATTGGAGATTAATCCTTCCAATGCTCATAACTTGAAAAGCTTAAGTCAGAATCAGCTCAAACTTTCTACGTAGCATAAATACATCAATATGTATCAGAAAATATAATAAAAGCGGGGGGTCATTTTGGAGCCAATTTTTGGAAAAAACCATGGGCAGGATTTTTTCAGAAATCAGCCAATTTTAAAAAACGATCATAACTTTTAAAATTTAAGTTGGAATCAGCTCAAACTTTTTACAAAGCATAAAAACATCAATATGTATCAGAAAATGTAATAAAAATTTGGGGTGATTTTTGCCATTTTTTGGAAAAACCATGGGTTATGGTACAAGGATTTTTTCAGAAATTGGTATATTTCCCATGGCTACAAAACTCTTAACATGGGATTTCACTTAAGCTTTATCAATGATTATTTTTATACTAACACACAGTTTAGATAGTAGACTTGGGTCTGGCCAGTTTGGTGAAGTCTACAAGGGAAGACTAGGAGATAAGATGGTAGCTGTTAAACTAATGAAGGAAGGCTCTTCACACGAAGAAAGAGTTAAATTTCTACAAGAGGCAGCAATAATGAGACAATTCAATAACTTGAATATAGTGAAGATGCATGGGATAGTGTATGAAAATGAAAAGGTAGTACCTAAAAGCAAAATATAACATACTATCATAAGGTTTTGTATACAGCCAATGATAGTCATGGAATTGCTGGAAAACGGTGACTTACAGAATTATCTACTTAAGCTTAAGAGAAAGTATTCAATATTAACATTTTTCTTTATTCCACTAATGCTTATTGATAGTAATAGTGCTTCACCTTATCAACTCTTAAATTTCTGTCGTCAGATCTGCCTTGGAATGACGTACCTCTCCTGCAAAGGATTCATTCACTGCGACCTTGCAGCGAGGAACATTCTATTATCGAAAGAAAACATTTGCAAAGTAAAAATAAGACCTTAATTGCATATTATAGTTATAAAGAATGTGGGAAGCTTTGTGTTTTCAATCAGCATAAAAGATAATTGTTTGTTGTGACTTGCTTAGCAAAAAGAGCCAGACAAAATAGTTTTAGTATGCAACATTTGCACTTTAATCTAATGCACACACACACACAGATAGCTGATTTTGGAATGTCATGCAACTTGGAAGATGACGAAGTATATTATTATTCCAAAGGAAAAGGAGGGAAAATCCCAATAAAATGGATGGCCCCAGAGGCCGTTATCAAACGCAAGTACTCATCAGCTTCTGATGTTTGGAGCTATGGTTGTGTGCTGTATGAGATATGGAGTCTGGGTCATAAACCATTTGAGACATATTCAAACATTTATGTAAGTAGCAATATTTGTAATGATAGCTTTAGTTTTACTCCACGGAACTATAATCACACCATTTAAGAATCTTATTTATAAGCATGGTAAATGCTGCAATTAAAATTTAATTATTATTCTATTGCTATATTATAGGCACTGGAGAAGGTTAAGGATGGATACAGGCTGCCTCCACCACCTGGCTCTCCACGTTCAATTTACAAGCACATGATACAGTGCTGGTATGATACAATTACATAATAATAGTAGCATTATCAATTGGAAATATTTAAGGACAGTGTATAAATTTAGTTAGCATCACTTCCCTTAGGATCCAGTCAATATAATTTTAGGAAAACATCAAATTTTTATTTTAAAAAATACAAAATCAGCACCATAAATAATTATAAGGTTTTTTATGACCAACTTCATAATGTACATAGCATTTAGTGCAGTTATCTCCAATAACATTAAATTGCATTAATTCAATTACTTTGTATGCATATTACATAATGCAGGCATCCCATTCCAAGAGAGAGGCCAGACTTCCACAGGCTCATGCTCTCCATGCTTCAGTTGGAATCTGAACAGAATGATGAGCTCCCATCTCCTGAAGCTGGTCAATTAGGAGAAGATCTAGAGGCAGGGGAAATGCTATACCCTGACCTCCAGAATGCATACAGGGGAATAAAAGTCAACTATAATTAATATAATAATAGTGATGCATGTATTACAGACATTGACTGATTCAATTATTATTTTAGTGCCTTATTAAAAAATTAACATTATTGATTTGCAGAATATTAATTAATTCATTGAAATATTAATTAAGCATGTCATATGACTTAAAATTATTAAATATAATTTCTTACCTAAAATATCTAAGAAATTAGTTGTAAATGCCCTCTAAAACACCAGAAAAAGCCTCAAAAAAGCAGAACTGAACAAAGTCATTTTATCCAAATTGATCCATTAACAAGCAGTAATTTAAAGATATGCATGTACTAGATATATAGATACATGCATGATGTATTTACTATCATCATCTGCTTCATCAAAATACTGGTAATATGAACCATCAGAGTTTGGTACCTGCACAAGTAAATAACAAAAAGAAATATCAATACCCAAAATGAATAAAAATGAACAACTAATGCATCAGTACCACTAACTCGCTTATAGGTGTCATTTTCTAGTGGTTTCCAGAATGCCCAAGGTATGCAATAATGCCCACTGTTGAGAGACTGGTAGAATCTAACCAAAAGAGTGCTAAGCCTACCAGAGCAGCTCAGGGGACTATCAAGATTAAGATACCAGCCTGTGGGAATATTAGAGATGTGCCTCTGTGTCTCAGGATTATAGACATGACCAATACTGCAGCCTCCTTGACCACTTGCAAAAGAAACAGCACATATTACTATCAAAAAGAAATAAAACATTAAATAAACTATAGAATATTTGACTTACCAGCTACAATGCTGCAAAAATATCTAAGAAAACGAACCATGATCTGTGATTATAATTTTTAATTTACGTCGCTCCGCTCACAAATTATATATAGCGATGCATTACCACGCCCCGCACTGCTCTCAAATTTAAATATAAAATTAATTATAACGGTGGACGTGTTCGCAGTTACCTTTTGATTGTTTGCTTACTCTCTCAGACTCTCACCGAAGTAAAAGGCACTGGAAAACATGAAATTGCTGCATTTATGGCAATGCTACACTATAATATCAGGTAAGCCATAGTTAGGCCTGTATTTACTACAAGTACAACTTTTTAAAAACCCTCAGCAGGACTTCTCCACACAGTTCATACCCAGTGTACTGCTGGCAGTGATGAAACTGGAACAACCAGTGCAAATCCTATCTTTGGTATGGTGCTCAATATTGATGACAGGGCAGAATGCACTGGACACATAGGAAGAGTAGAATACACTTATTATCAAGGAGTAAAGATTAACAATCAAATCAGGAATTTTGTTTCTTCTGTCTCAGTATGGAGCCAATCTTCAACTGTATTTAATTTGAGAGGTATCAGACAATACCTTGCTAAAACAAGCAGTAAGTAAGCTAAGGGCTACAAAGATTCTTAAGTCAATATAGCTAAGCCTATTTGAACAATACTTTACCATCATGTAATGTAAATTATTATTAATTTTATCAGGCAATCCAGCTGGAAACAGAGGTAACACTGTCAGTGTTACTCCTCCACTATTCATAAGGAAGGGGGAAGTCATAGGGATATACGTGCCAGCACCA
This sequence comes from Amphimedon queenslandica, assembly GCF_000090795.2. NCBI lineage: Eukaryota > Metazoa > Porifera > Demospongiae > Haplosclerida > Niphatidae > Amphimedon > Amphimedon queenslandica. The sequence goes on from NW_003546535.1 coordinate 98,675, forward strand.
CAAGGAAATGAGCGTGATGTAACCTTTGTTGCAGATGGAAGTGGCAGCATTTGTGTAAATGGTAGCAGTGGCAATAGCATCAGTTGCTCTACTCTCAATGGGAAAATACTTAGAGCAAAAGCTACTATAAGTGAGAAAATATTGCATTTTATTTTTAAATACTTTATTTACCCATGCAAATAGCTCCAATAACTTGCTCAATTCCGATACTAATTAATGGTAGAATCTTGGAATCCCCTAATGGGCTTCTTATCTCATCTCTTCCACTAATAAATGATATTGTGTATTATAAATGCAATCCTGGTTATATACTTACCGGTCCTAGTTTGAGTGAGTGTGTATTGAATGGTGAAAGTGGTGCTCTGAATGAAACAGTCCCTACATGTCAGAATGAGATCACACCACCAAATTTAGCAACATCACCTTCAATCACTCCATCAACAACAAAACCAACTTCAATCACAAGTAACTGTAAATGTTTTTAATAATTATCCACATGCTTCTATAATTAAAGGAACCCCATCATCAAAATCAGTTCTTATCACTACTGTACAGCCTACCACCACACAATGTAATAATAATATACCCCATTCATAATATAATTATTTCCATTAACAGCTACAACCAGTGATGATTTAATGACAGTCACCACTGATAGAGTGTGTCCAACTTGTACTATTGATAATAGTCCTACACCAACTACAGGGGCAGTGGACTCTAGCAATATGACACTACTAATACTAGGAACTATTTCAGGGACTGCTTTAATGATAGCACTGCTAGTATTAGGTGCTCTTGTCATTCTATTCACTGTATTCATCACAAAGAGAAGAAAAAAGAACAGTAATAACATGATTGAGAACCCATGCTGTGAGTTTAAACTAGCCAAGCCAATTTTTATGTGCATAATTATGTTAAACTCAATTAAATTATAAAAATTGAATTTGTTATGTAGGTAAAATTGATGCTCTGTACCAGACAGTACAAGATGATTCCAGTGACAACAATAAAAGACAAAACAAAAATGAGACAAGAGTAATTTGTAGCATCATCAGTGAATATGATGAGCCACCAACAAGCAGAACGCATGATAGCCATGTAGAGGAGTATGAAATGCCAGTAATGGTTAGCACCAATTCTCACCCCACAGAGGTAAGGTTTTACATTGTAGGATGCATGGAATTTATATTAGCAGATCCAGGACAAAAGGTTATTATAAAATACACCGATTCCCTTGATTCTGAGCATGTTTATTGATATGGCTTGCAAATTTGCCAAGATTATTTTGAAAACCATCGATTATAATCCTTACAGAAACCACAAAAATTAACTAAATGCATGACAAATAAATAAAATAATCATTTCTTTATTTAATTATAGCCTAGGGGAGCAGGAGCAGTTTCTCCAGTAGCTAATAAACCAACAGGTTATGAAGTGCCTGGCTATTTCACATTGGAGGAAGGAGAGCATTACTACAGGCATCTCAAACAAGTATAAATAATTATAATTATAATTGTAATTGAGTGTTAGTTGAAGGTTATGACAGAGAAGGAGAAAGAGATAAAATATACTCCTCCAGCTAGAGATGAGGGACAGCTTTACATGCAGCTCTGTCATGCAAAGCAAATACAATCAGACTCACTTGTGTAAGTATACAGTTTACATGCATTAATGCAATGTTGCATTTAGCAATTGGGAATTAATTTTTCAAATGCTCATAACTCGAAAAGTTTGAGTTGGAATCAGCTCAAACTTTCTATGTAGCATAAATACATCAATATGTATCAAAAAATGTAATAAAAATTGGAAGTCATTTTGCGGCCGTTTTTTGAAAAAACCATGGGCTATAGTACAGGGATTTTTTCAGAATTTTGGTGTTTTCTTAAAATGGTCGTAACTTGAAAAATTTAAGTCGGAATCAGCTCAAACTTTCTACACAGCATAAGTACATCAATATGTATCAAAAAATGTAACAAAAATTTGGGATGATTTTTTTAACCATTTTTCAGAAAAACCCATGGGCTTTTTCAAAAATTGGTATATTTCCCATGGCTACGAAATCTTAAATGCATGGGACTTGACTTAAATTTTGTCAATAATTATTTTCCGTACTAATACACACAGTTTAGACAGTAGACTTGGGTCTGGCCAGTTCGGTGAAGTCTACAAAGGAAGACTAGGAGATAAGATGGTAGCCGTTAAACTAATGAAGGAAGGCTCCTTACATGAAGAAAGAGTTAAATTTCTACAAGAGGCAGCAATCATGAGACAATTCAATAACTTGAATATAGTGAAGATGCATGGGATAGTATTTGAAAATGAAAAGGTAGTACCTAAAAGCAAAATATAACATACTATCATAAGATTTTTTTACATAAGGCAATGATTGTCATGGAATTGTTGGAAAACGGTGACTTACAGAATTATCTACTTAAGCTAAAGAGAAAGTATTCAATAGTCATAGGTGTCTTTATTCTACTAATACCTATTCATAGCAATAAAGCTTCACCTTATCAACTCTTAAACTTCTGTCGTCAGATCTGCCTTGGAATGACGTACCTCTCCTGCAAAGGATTCATTCACTGTGACCTTGCAGCTAGGAACGTTCTATTATCAAAAGAAAACATTTGCAAAGTAAAGATGATTACATACATAGTTATACATAAGTTGCATGCAGGAAGCCTTGTGTTTTCAAATAACATGAAAGATGATTGTTTGGTGTACTTCCTTAACAAAAAAGTGCCAGTCAAAATAGTACAAATTTAGTTTTAGTATACAAGGTATTACACTTTAATCTAATGCACACACACACACACAGATAGCTGATTTTGGAATGTCATGCGACTTGGAAAATGAAGCATATTATTACTCCAAAGGAGGGAAAATCCCAATAAAATGGACAGCCCCAGAGGCAGTTATCAAACGCAAGTACTCATCAGCTTCTGATGTATGGAGCTATGGTTGTGTACTATATGAGATATGGAGTCTTGGACGAAAACCATTCGAGACATATTCAAACATTTACGTAAGCAACAATGCATGTAATGATAGCTTTAGTTTTACTCCATGGCACTACAAATAAACCATATTTAAAAATCTATTTATAAATATGATAAATGCTACAAAGTATTCCATTATTACATTATAGGCACTGGAGAAGGTTAAAGATGGGTACAGGCTGCCTCCACCACCTGGCTGTCCACGCTCCATTTACAAGCACATGATACAGTGCTGGTATGATACAATAATAATAATTGCATTTAGAGCCACTTTCCTTAATCCAGTCAACAAAATTTTAAGAAAACATTTTTATAAAAAAAAATAGAAAATCAACACCATAAGTATTTATAAGGCTAATTATAACATAACTTTGTAATGTGTATATTTAGCATTAATTTAATAATTTTAGTAAAATTATTACATTAACAATGAATTACAATAACATTGAATTACTTTGTATGCATGTACATAATGCAGGCATCCCATTCCAAGAGAGAGGCCAGACTTCCACAGGCTCATGCTCTCCATGCTTCAGTTGGAATCTGAAGAGAATGATGAGCTCCCGTCTCCTGAAGCTGGTCAATTAGGAGGAGGTCTAGAGGCAGGGGAAATGCTATACCCTGACCTCCAGAATGCATACAGGGGAATGAAAGTCAACTATAATTAATATAATAATAGTGATACATGCATTACAGACATTGACTGATTCAATTATTTTAATGCCTTATTAAAACATTTGCATTATTGGTTGGCATATTAATTTTTTGTAATCAGAATAATTGAGTAAAATTTTAATTAAACATACTACACGAATTAAAATTATTAAATATAATTTCTTACGTAAGTATCCAAGAAATTCTCTCTAAAACACCAAAAAGCCTCAAAGAGCAGGATTGAAAAAAAAGCCATTTTTAGTTTTACCACATGTTTGAAGTTTACTGTTCCGGATCATTCCCGTCATATGTTAAACACGTGTTGGCACGTGGCTCAGCTCACTTACCCACGAGTTTCCACGTGGCCTTATTTGGCCCAGCCTATTTTAGGTGGTTACAATCATTGAAATTTTAAAGCATTTTGAACCTCTAGAAGCTCTTTTATTCTAATGTGTGGAATTCTACTGATAATATATGATCCTTCAAGAGAATCCCTCGCTACAAAAGTCAGTAAAACAATACAAAAATTAAATTCTTTTAGCAATTAAAATAAAGACACTCCATTTCATGTCTCATTAGATTATTCATAGCCTAGAGGATCAATTGTGGAGGCGTGGTCACGACTCTATTAATGACACTGTGATATTGCTACCAAATGGAAAGTTAATGTATTTGAAAGGTTTCGTCTTAGCTCTTAGGGGGCCAGGAGTCACCGCCCAGCCGGTTTCTAATGGGCGTGGCCTGTTGCTATGGAATGGGGAAGTTTTTGATGGCCTTCAAGTGAGAATAAAATTAATGATTAATGATTAATTAATTAAAATTATGTGTGGGCGGTTGTTTTAGGTTGGAGTTGAAGAAAATGACACTCAGATTGTGATGGATGCTTTGACGAGTTGTCATGGTGACACTTCTCGCATATTAAATGTATTTGAGAAAATACATGGACCATGGGCTACAGTATACTGGGAGGTTAGGACGCCCTTACTCGTTAGGGTAATAATTGATTTTTAGGAGTCTAATTCCAGTGTGTGGGTGGGAAGGGATGTTCTTGGTAGGCGGAGTTTAGTATGGCACCTCCCACAAGACCATGAAGACATATTTGTTGTATCGTCTGTTGGGAACATGAAAGGATTCTCACAAGTAGGACCATCTATTAATAGTATAGTGTATCATAATTATTTTTTTTAGGATTATTGGAGTGAAGTCCCTGCATTAGGTGTTTATGAATATAAGGCTGCTAAAGAAGAAGAGAGAATTCATTGCTATCTATGGAAAGAAAAAGGTTTTAAAGCATTAGCCATGACAAACCACTCTCCCTCTCCTTTCTCCCCTCCTCTCCCTCTCTCTCTTTCTCTTATAGATTCAGATCAGTTCTTTGTCCTTGATGCTCAAAACGAGCTCTCAAAACTAACAACAACTCTACACATTGAGCCATCAGCTAAAAGCTTGACAGTTCCATTCTCATCACTCAATACAAAAACACCTTCCATTCCTCCCTCTCCCTCACCTTCAGAGCAGTCAACCTCCTCCACCTGGTCATCAAATGCAGCAAGACTATTAGAATTATTACAAGAAGCTGTACACAAGAGACTAGTCTGCTCAAGCAGGGCAGGAGAGGAGAAGGAAGATGGAGTTAAGGCCTCTCCTGTTGCTGTCTTATTTTCTGGTGGGCTTGATTCAGCTGTAATAGCTGCACTGGTTGACAGGTGAGATCTATAGCAGAGAACATACACTACAGAACTACTTGTATACGTGTTATAATGTTATCTAATAGTTAATGTTATTGTATTTGCAGTTGAAACTTTTCTTTACTTAAAAGTATGTGTGCATTTTATTATAGGTGTCTTGTTCCAGGTGAGAGTGTTGATCTTATTAATGTTGCATTCAATCAAAGCAAAGATCCTAAAAACACAGAGTGAGTTATAGTATTATAATGTAGTAATTGAAAGAGAAATGAAGTGTTTCTGGGATTATATCATTTATTATACGTTGTCTTCTGTCCTTCTCTTAGTTATAATGTGCCTGACCGTATTTCAGCTATTAAAGCAGCACAAGAACTCAATCCGGACAGACAATGGAATCTAATACTAGTAATATGACTTACAATAATATCTAGAGTAATCCTCTACTTTATATTGCAATCCATTCATCGTAGGTTAATGTAGATCAAGATGAGGTCACTGCAATGAAGTACTAATAATAGTAATGTTATTTTTATCTATTCATATATTAGAAGTGAATACATATCTCATTCTGTTCATCCATTGTCTACTGTACTTGATGATAGTCTCGGGTGTGCCATGTGGTTTGCTGCTCGTGGTAAAGGCTACCTTGTCTCTGGTAGACCATACCAAACCAGAGCAAAGGTATTAAGAAATAATAGCAGCTTTCTAATAAACTAAATATGCTAAATAATGCACTAGTATACTGTAATATAAATAGACTACTTGATGCTAGAATTAGTATACATGTATATTGCCTATAAAATGATGCTATTTATAATAGAGTAGATGCATTTATTTCATTATCAATGTGCTTGTATATATATATATATATATATATATATATATTTATTTATTTATTTATTTATTTATTTTGTGGTGATATGTTTTTGTATTAGGTGGTACTGGTTGGTGTTGGAGCTGATGAACAATTAGCTGGTTACTCAAGGCACAGGACGCAATACCAGTAAGAGAGATATAGAGTGATTGTAGATCAAGTATATTTATGTTAAGTCTTAATAGTTATAATTATTATTGTTACTATATTAATGTATGTATGGCAGTGATTTTGCTCTTCATAGGCATGGAGGTATTGAGGGACTCATATTTGAAGTACAGAAAGATATTAAAAGATTATCATATAGGAATCTTGGCCGAGATGACAGGTACTGTGTACATTACATTGGGATGTGTATTGTATAGCTACGTGTAATTCAAAAACCAGTATTCAGAATCAGCTCAAACTTTCTATACAGCATAAGTACATCAATATGTATTAGAAAATCTAATAAAAATTGGGGTGATTTTTAGCCATTTTTTGGAAAAAACCATGGGCTATAGCCTTGGGTATTTTTCAAAATTTTGGCATTTTCTTAAAATGGCCGTAACTTGAAAAATTGAAGTTGGAATCAGCTCAAACTTGCTACACAGCATAAGGACATTAATATGTATCAGAAAATTTGATAAAAATTGGGGGTCATTTTTAAGCCATTTTTTGGAAAAAACCATGGGCTATAGTACAGGGATTTTTTCAGATTTTGGCCATTTTAAAAAATGGCCGTAACTTGAAAAATTTAAGTTGGAATCAGCTCAAACTTTCTACACAACATAAGTACATCAATATGTATTAGAAAATTTAATAAAAATTGGAGATGATTTTTTAGCCATTTTTTGGAAAAAGCCATGGGATAGTACAGGGATTTTTTCAGATTTTGGCCGATTTTATTAATATGGTCGTAACTTAAAAAATTTAAGTTGGAATCAGCTCAAACTTTCTAAACAGCATAAGTACATCAATATGTATTAAGAAAATATAATAAAAATTGGAAATGATTTTTAGCCATTTTTCAGAAAAAACCATGGGCTATAGTACAGGGATTTTTCAGATTTTGGCCAATTTTATAAAATGGCCATACCTTGAAAAGTTTATGTCAGAATCACCTCAAACTCTACATAGTGTAAGTACATCAATATGTATCAGAAAATGTAACGAAGTAATTGGGATCCAAATTAATATAGCTAAACCTATGCCTTGCCTAATAATTGGCCTAGTAATTCATAAACACTATGTTATATTCTTTTTGTTTCTCCTATAGATGCATTGGAGATCACCACAGAGAGGCACGCTTTCCCTATCTCGACGAAAAAGTGGTTGACTTCTTAAGTCACCTACCAATGCATGATAAAGTATGCCACCCAACATTATACACTATCACTGAAGTGTCTAATAATAGAATTTTAGGCTGAAATTCTATATTGCATTGATGAGTTTATAATTATTTTATTTATTCTATTTTCAGGCTGATTTAGAGTTACCAAGAGGAGAGGGTGAGAAGAGGCTCCTAAGAGAGACTGCACTGATGCTTGGCTGCACTTGTGCTGCTTCTCTTCCTAAAAGAGCACTCCAGTTTGGATCAAGGGCAGCTCTGTTACAAGGTAGTGCTGGAGGTAAGGGAAAAGGATCTGATACTAGCAAAGACTTACTTGTACATTGAAAATTATTAATAGCACACCCACACAAAATTTTATTATTGTAAAATTTGACATACTCAATGATGAAGTACTAAACTTCGATCTTTTGCTACTTTAAAGTTTAAATATAGGACGAAGACACACTTTAATGTTGCATTGTGCACCAAATCATGAAACTGTTGGTATTTCATATTCAGCAGGTGTAGTAGTAGTCTTGAGCCCAGCTGTATCATACACTGGCTCAACAGTTAATCTATTTTTAAATAATAATAATAATTGTATTTTATATAACTGACTGTGTTCGTTGTACTGTATCATATGTTGGACTATCCTTCATTAGTATATCATCAGCAGTACTGTATGTGTGTGTGTGTGTGTGTGTATAGACATAATGTACTAGTCAATAGTGTAACTAACTTTGTAAATTCAGTTGTAGTATAAGCTGGACTGCACTTCATTGCAATGTCATTATCTAATTTTCTATGTAATTGTACACTGCTACAAATTTTACAATAGTAACTTGTAAGTACATTTACCTTTTTTGATTAATGTTAGTTGTTTTTATGTACAAAGCTAGGGCCAGTATAATAATTATAATTACAGCCAGTACTAATGAAACAGTGAGAGCTATACTTAGACCAACTATCACTCCAGTATTTACTCCACTATCCACTAATACAGTAGCTGATACAGTAGCCAATGGAATAGTCAATGCAGTAGTCAATGCAGTAGTCAATGCAGTAGTCAATGCAGTAGTCAATGCAGTAGTCAATGGAGTTGTCATGGTAGTTGTTTCAGTAGAATAAAACACTATAAACATAAACATGCATCAACAGTGATATGTTTACTAATGCTTAATGACACTATTGATGACATAAACTGACTACATACATCTATTAGTATATGTACTGTCTTACTTGTTGATGATCCTGTAACACTAATGACTGATGAAGTGCTTGATACAATAGTAGGAGTTGGAGTATCACCTAAATATATGAATTAGAGCTAGGAACATACTCACACTTAATGACACTGACATTGCTTTTTAAAAACTAACAAATTATCTTACTTGCTGTTGATGACGTTACAACAGTTATAGTAGGAATTACAATAATGCCTATATTAAATACAGTTTATACTACATGTATCTATACATGATAACAAGTGTAACATTACCTGGTGGCATTGGTTGAGTCCTCTCTCCTTCATAAATGGTTCCATTAACATTAAATGATGTAGATATAGAGAACAAGTAGTTCAGATTAGGATCTAATCCTCCTATTAGACCTTCAGTAGTATCACCTGAGAATACTCTCATTTCTGTCTCTACTTGTCTCTTCTTTCTTGAGGATCCGGAGCTATTGGTTGACTCATAATAGACAGTATAATGACTAGCTCCAGGAACTGAACTCCAGACAGCTATCACTGCTTTAGAACTGAACTTTGTTATAGAAAAGTATTGACTTACAAATGCAACTATACTAAAATAATAATCATAATCTTTCAATAATTCCTTACAAATTTGAGCAGCAGTATATTCTCTATCAGTCCATTCTCCTGGTCCAATACTAGTATATGCTCTCACTCCAATAGTATAACTAGTATTAGGTATCAATCCTGCTATTTCGTAATAAGTGTTAGTAGTGTTAGTTATATTGTATGGATCAGTACTGGTAGACTCTCTATATCTTATCTCATATACTGTAATGATACCATTAGGTATTGTAGGAGGATTCCATGAGATGCTGATCTTAGTTGGTGCCCTTGCATATAGATCAGATATCAGACCAGGAACTGTGTTAAGATCATGTTAAACTGATCAATATCTCATTGACTTACTTGATTCAGGAGTTAATTGTATTTCTTGTCTAGCTGGTCCAGTCATATTATAATTATAAGGTATTATACTCACAGTATAGTTAGTATATGGTATTAATCCTGTGAGATTATACATTCTGTTGTCTCCTCCAGTAATATTAACAGTATAACTAGTGTTTGAAGTGATGTTAGTGTATGTGAGGTAGTATCCAGTGATTGGTCCATTCCTTCCATTGCAAGGTACTTCATCCCATGAGACAGTCATTGACACTGACTCTACTGATGAGAATATAATATCACCCACTGGTGCAGTAGGAGCTATAGGAAGAATTGACAAATTACAATGATAATAATAATCATTATTTTACTAGTAAAAAGTGTTGTTGTTGAATAATTTCTTGTCAGGTAAACTGTTTGAAATCCATATATTCCAATAAGATCAAAGGTACATTGACTGTAAGGAAGTATACCAGTTGAAGTATGTGGTGATGAAACTGATGTTTCATTATTCCTAGTGAATGATGATCCACATACTCTCCTACATCTCCTATTAATATTATAACTAATTGGTACTACAGCAGTTGGTGGACTCCATGTTAATGTAATGGCAGAAGCTGTACTTTTAGTAGCTATAAAGTCATTAACTACCGGATCACCTAAAATAAAAAAAATAATATTTTATTTCTATGCTATAACTTACTAAAAGTTAACATAACTGAAGCATTACCACTAGGTAGAGAAGCTGATCCAAAAGATACTACATAAAAAGTGTATGCACTTCCTCGAATCAATCCTGATATTATATCGATTGTTGTTGAAGCAGTAGTAGTGCCTACACTAACAGGAGTATTACTAGACAGTTGATAGTAGACCTCATAACCAGTAGCTCCTGATACAGTAGACCAGGAGAGTCTTACATGAGCTAAACCAGTACTTAATCTTGTAGCATTCAAACCAGTTGGAGTATCAGATACTGTATGAGTATGAGAGTAAAATTTAAAATAAATAATAAATGACAAACCTGATAAACTCAACGATGTGTTACTGCTTGTTGCCTGAACATTACCAATAACGCCATTAGTACCATCAGTTACTCTGTCATTAGATACAGTACACTGATAGTTACCAGCTTCTCTCAGTCCCACTGTTACTGTCACTCTTGTAACAGATACTGATCCATTCACTATCACACGAGACAGTTCAGTAGATATTCCATTCCCATTCACTGAACAACTGACATTAGTAGGAGGACCATCAGAGACATTGAAACTGAGACTGAAGACTGGAGGAGTAGCTAATCTACTAGCAGAGAGGAGAGAGAACTGCATAGTAGGATCAGCATCAGGACCATCTGTAAAAGAAGTACATTAATTATAGTCTATATTCATCTCATACCATTGTCATTATATCCAGTATCAGTATATGCTCCAACCACTAGTGTTTGATTCACTCCATTTTCATCAGGAATGATACACTTGTATAAACCTTCATATCCTAATAGTCCTTCTCTTCTAGCTAGTCCAATCTGACCACTGAATCTCTTACTGAACAATGGTCTAGGAGCTGATGGATCACCAAAGGGTCCATCAAATAAAGGTACTTCAGTTCCATTAGGATAATACCACACTCCAATATTAGTACCATTGTTAGCACTCTGACACCACAAAGCATCATTGATATCATTAACATCATGATTCTGATCAATATCATAAAACTGGCTAGCATATATCATAGAGTAATCAGATATTATCCTGCCCTCATAAGGTAGATACAGTTGAACACCTACATCAGGTGAGT
>NW_003546535.1:110145-113225 GCF_000090795.2 Amphimedon queenslandica
TTAAGAAAGCAATGCCAGTATATGCTTAATTTACAAAACCTCTACATTCAATTTGATAATAGTTATTTGTTCTTATGTCAAAACATAAACTGTCTTGTGACCATTACTGCAGCATTGATGCATCATACAGATAGTGTGTAAATAAAGGAATGTGTTATGATACAAAAGTACTTCCTAAAACTAAGAGCACTACAGATCCAGACTTGTATCCCTCCATCTGTTACCATTGATGATGGTTTATGAGGTCAACGACATATTATTTTTTCTGAAGTCTCTTTCCTCCCCCTCGCCAGCCTTTGATATTAAAAATTTTGTCACTTTCTCTGCTAATCAATACAGGTCGACCTGTCTTCTACATGTACTAACTAAAGATAATACCTCTAGGCATTTTTATTTTAATCGTTTACCCAGACTATGGAATTCCTTACCTACATGTATTAATTCTAATTTGTTAAATATTTCTTATAATCTTGCTAAAATTAAATTAAATAGGTTTTTTGCTGATTATTTTGTTGATAAGTTTGATCCTTTATCTGTTTGTTCTTTTCATTTTTGTTGTCCATGTCTTAATTGTAACTAGTTTTTGTCCCTTATATAATTAAATTAGTATCTTGTTATTGATTTGTGTCATTTATTTTCTTTTCTCTTTTCTTTCTTTTTGTACCAGGTAGCCAGCCTAGTTGCTGTGTTATCCTTCAATACATTTTCTGTGTATTGTAAAGTTTATTAATAATAATAATAATAGTACAGGGATTTTTTCAGAAAATGGCCAATTTTTAAAAATGGCCGTAACTTGAAAAATTGAAGTCGGAATCAACTCAAACTTTCTACACTGCATAAGTACATCAATATGTATCAGAAAATGTAATAAAAATTGGGGGTGATTTCACAGCCATTTTTCAGAAAAAATCATGGGTTATAGTAGATCTACAGGGATTTTTTAGATTTTGGTCGATTTTTAAAAATGGCCATAACTTGAAAAATTTAAGTCAAAATCAGTTCAAACTTTCTACATAGCATAAGTACATCAATATGTATCAGAAAATGTAATAAAAATTTGGGGTCATTTTGGAGCCATTTTTCAAAAAAAACCATGGGCTATAGTACAGGGATTTTTTCAGAAATTGGCCAATTTTTAAAAATGGCCATAACTTGAAAAATTTAAGTCTGAATCAGCTCAAACTTGCTACACAGCATAAGGACATTAATTTGTATCAGAAAATGTAATAAAAATTTGGGGTGATTTTGGAGCCATTTTTTGAAAAAAACCATGGGCTATAATAGTACAGGGGTTCTTCCAGAAAATGGCCAATTTAAAAAAATGGCTATAACTTTAACAATTTAAGTCGGAATTGGCTCAAACTTTCTTCATAACACAAAGACATCAAATTGTATCAGAAAATGTCATAAAGTGATTTTGGAGCCAAATTCACTATAACCAAACCTATGCCTTGCCTATAATTGGCCTAGTAATTCATAAACACTATGTTATATTCTTTTTGTTTCTCCTATAGATGCATTGGAGATCACCACAGAGAGGCACGCTTTCCCTATCTTGATGAAAAAGTGATTGATTTCTTAAATCACCTACCAATGCATGATAAAGTATGCCACCCAACATTACACACTATCACTGAAGTGTCTAATAATAGAATTTTAGGCTGAAATTCTATACATGTATTGTATTGATGAGTTTATCATTATTTTATTTATTCTATTTTCAGGCTGATTTAGAATTACCAAGAGGAGAGGGTGAGAAGAGGCTCCTAAGAGAGACTGCACTAATGCTTGGCTACACTTGTGCTGCTTCTCTTCCTAAAAGAGCACTCCAGTTTGGATCAAGGGCAGCTCTGTTACAAGGGAGTGCAGGAGGTAAGGGAAAAGGATCTGATACTAGCAAAGACTTACTTGTACATTGAAAATATAATAATAGCAGACAGACACACACACAACTTAAAATTTTAATTATTGTCAAATTTGACAGTATATTCAATGATGAAGTATAAATTTTTTTTATACTAGTAAATTTGGGCCACATACATTAGCTGCTGTGCAACCTCTTGCTACTTAAAAATTTATATTTAACATAAAACTATGACAAAGGCATTTCACAAATTAATGTTGCACTGCACATCAATTAATGCAGTAACTAAAGATTATTAAACAGTTGGTATTTCATATTAAGTAGAAGGTGGTGGAAGAGGAGTCTCATATTCATCATCATCACACACTAGATCAACAGTTGATCTATTAATAATAACTTTATATGATAATGATAATAATAATGATAACTGACTGTGTTTGCTGTACTGCATTGTATGCTGGACTATCTTTCATTAGTATATCGTCAGTAGTACTGTATGTGTGTGTAGACATAATGTACTAGTCAATAGTGTAACTAACTTTGTTTTCAATTCAGTTGTAGCATAAGCTGGACTGTACTCCATAACAATGTCATTATCTGATTGTCTATGATCCACAAATTTCAAAAATATTTGTAACAAATGGGTATTCTACCTCTTTGTATTATTATTAGTTCTTTTTATGTACATCATTACTATTAATATCACAATTATTAGTATAGCCAATAGTGATACTAATACCGCTGCACCAATTATCCACCAAATGTTTTCTCCACTATTCACTACAGTTGGCATAGCAGTAGTGTCAACGGAATAAGAAACTATAAACATAAACTGATTAATGATATACTGTAAACTCATGAATTGACTTACATGTTGTTGATGATGCTAAAACAATGATAGTAAGAGTTTAAATAATACCTTATATTAAAATACAGGTACACTACATAAAGTGTAACAATACCTGGTAGTATTGGTTGAGTCTTCTTTCCTTCATAAATGATTCCATTAACATTAAATGATGTAGATATAGAGAACAAGTAGTTCAGATTAGGATCTAATCCTCCTATTAGACCTTCAGTAGTACCACCTGGGAATACTCTCATTCCTGTCTCTACTTGTCTCTTCTTTCTTGAGGAGCTACTGGTTGACTCATAATAGACAGTATAATGACTAGCTCCAGAAACAAAACCCCACTCAGCCCTCACTGCTATAGAA
>NW_003546535.1:114649-120648 GCF_000090795.2 Amphimedon queenslandica
GCTTCTCTCAGTCTCACTGTTACTGTCACTCTTGTAACAGATCCTGATCCATTCACTATCACACGAGACAGTTCAGTAGATATTCCATTCCCATTCACTGAACAACTGACAGTAGTAGGAGGACCATCAGAGACATTGAAACTGAGACTGAAGACTGGAGGAGTAGCTAATCTACTAGTGGAAAGGAGAGAGAACTGCATAGTAGGATCAGCATCAGGACCATCTGTAAAAGAAGTACATTAATTATAGTCTATATTCATCTCATACCATTGTTATTGTATCCAGTATCAGTATATGCTCCAACCACTAGTGTTTGATTCACTCCATTCTCATCAGGAATGATACACTTGTATAAACCTTCGTATCCTGATAGTCCATATCTTCTAGCTAATGCAATCTGACCACTCAGTCTCTTACTGTACACTGGTCTGGGAGCTGTTGGATCAGGCAAGCTACCATCAATTAAAGGTACTTCAGTTCCATTGGGATAATACCACACTCCAATGTCAGTACTATTGTTAGCACTCTGACACCACAAAGCATCATTGATATCATTAACATCATTATTCCGATCAATATCATAAAACTGACTAGCATATATAATAGAGTAGTCAGTTATTATCCGATCTGCATAAGGTAGATACAATTGAATGCCTGTATATATATCATTTAAATAATCCAATAAAACTACTAGTTGAGTTTATATTCTTACCATTACTAGGCAGGTTATTAGGTTGTTGTCCTTCAACTCTCAACAGGAGGAAACCAACAAGAAGAAGCAATGCCCTCAACATCTTCACAGGAAACTTAAACTCTTCCTACA
Source organism: Amphimedon queenslandica (assembly GCF_000090795.2). Classification (NCBI taxonomy): domain Eukaryota; kingdom Metazoa; phylum Porifera; class Demospongiae; order Haplosclerida; family Niphatidae; genus Amphimedon; species Amphimedon queenslandica. The sequence continues at coordinate 115,473 of NW_003546535.1, forward strand.
TAAGGCTATAACATCAGGAAACACATGTCATGGAAGTTTATGTAACACTGTAACAGTTGATACACACCACCACCTCCATGTTACTTCCTTTTCAAAACTTGTACATTCAGTTTTATAGTATTAAATAAATAGATACATTAATAATAATATATAAAAGTTACTTCCTAAAGAGCACTGCAGTTATGATCAAGGGCAGCTTTGCAAGGGAAAACTCCCCAGAAAAGGATCTGATACTAGCAAATACTTACTTGTACTTTGAAAAAATGCATTAATAATAGCAGATACTCACACAAAGAATTTTATTTATTGTAAAATGTAAAATTTGGTATACTCAATGATGAAGTACTACTAAACTGTTCTGAAATCTTTTGCTACTTTAAAGTTTAAATTTATGACAAGGAAACACTTTAATGTTGCATTGTGTACCAAATCATGAAACTGTTAGTATTTCATATTCAGCAGGTGAAGTAGTAGTCTTGGGCCAAGTTGTATCATACACTGACTCAACAGTTGATCTATTAATAATAACTTTAAATAATAATAATAATTGTATTTTATATAACTGACTGTGTTTGTTGTACTGTATTGTATGTTGGACCATCTTTCACTGGTGCATCATCAGCAGTACTGTATGTGTGTGTGTATAGACATAATGTAATAGTCAATAGTGTAACTAACTTTGTTTTAAATTCAGTTGTAGCATAAGCTGGACTGCACTCCATTAAAATGTCATTATCTGATTTTCTATTGGTTTTAAAATCAATTGAGTAATGAATGTGTACACATTTACCTTTTTTGGTTAATATTAGTTCTTTTTATATACACAACCAGTACCAGTATAATAATTATAGATACAGCCAATAGTGATGCTAATACTGTCACACTGACTATCCATCCAGTAATACTTCCTCCATTATTCACTAATACAGTAGTTGACACAGTCAAAGCAGTAGTCATGGTATCAGTAGAACCAGAAACTATAAAGCATAAACTCATTACTGATATAATTGCTTTAAAATAAATTGACAAATCATTTTAGATCTACATGTACTTGTTGATGATGATAAACAGTGATAGTGAAAGTTCAGTTCTATTGTAATATTATCATTGCTTTACCTGTTGGTACAGTTCTAGGTCCTTCATAATAAATTTCATTTACTTCAATAGTCACTGACATCTCAAATGAGTAACTGAGGCATGAGTATAACTCTGGTATAATAACTTCATTTGTTTCATTGCTAACATTCATTGAGTCATCATCAAACTCGCTGCTGTAATAGATAATGTAGTAACTGGCCCCTGGAATGGGTAGCCAATTCATTTGTACAGTAGTTGAGTTGAGATGCACAAGAGTGAAATTGCTTATACTTGCTATGAAAATAGTGTATTATAATATAATGCTAAATTTTAATGGAAAATTTACCTATTTCATTAGTTGAGAATAATTCATTAGTCCATTCTCCTGGTCCAATACTAGTATATGCTCTTACTCCAATAGTATAACTAGTATTAGGTATCAATCCTACTATACTGTAATAAGTGTTAGTAGTGTTAGTTATATTGTATGGACCTGGACCAGTACTGGTAGACTCTCTATATCTTATCTCATATACTGTAATGATACCATTAGGTATTGTAGGAGGATTCCATGAGATACTGATCTCAGTTAGTGCAGCATTTGTTTGTATTAGATCAGATATCAGACCAGGAACTGTGTTAAGATCATGTTAAAGTGATCAATATCTCGTGTTGGCTTACTTGATTCAGGAGTTAATTGTATTTCTTGTCTAGCTGGTCCATTCATATTATAATTATAAGGTTTTATACTCACAGTATAGTTAGTATATGGTATTAATCCTGTGAGATTATACATTCTGTTGTCTCCTCCAGTGATATTAACAGTATAACTAGTGTTTGAAGTGATGTTAGTGTATGTGAGGTAGTATCCAGTGATTGGTCCATTCCTTCCATTGCAAGGTACTTCATCCCATGAGACAGTCATTGACACTGACTCTACTGATGAGAATAGAATATCATCCACTGGTGCAGTAGAAGCTATAGGAATATGAATATAATAATACTACTTTGATATCATACCAGTAAAGGATGTAGTTACGGTACTAGCATTGAAAGCTACCATATCATCTTCATATACTCCAATAAGATCAAAGTCACATTGACTGTAAGGAGGTATACCAGTTGAAGTATGTGGTGATGAAACTGATGTTTCATTATTACTAGTGAATGATGATTCACATACTCTCCTACATCTCCTATTAATATTATAATTATTTGGTACTACAGCAGTTGGTGGACTCCATGTTAATATAATGGTAGAAGCTGTAATAACTGTAGCCATAAAATCAGCCACTTGATGGCCTAAAATTATTAATAATACATGTGCATGTTCATTACCGTATAGCTCCAAATTTTTTTTGATCAAAATTTTCGTAGGGTACTTTTGCCTGACTAAATTTTTAATTGACGAAATTTATGTTCCACATGAGTAGTATGTGAATTAGTAACAAAAATGACGAAAATTTTATTGACAAAAATTAATTTTAACAAGAAATTAAGATTTTGATGAAATTTTTGACTGACGAAAATTTGGAGCTATTTGGTACTATAATAATAACTTACTAATAGTTAACATAACTGAAGCATTGCCACTAGGTAGAGAAGCTGATCCATAAGATACTACATAGAAAGTGTATGTATTTCCTTGAGACAATGATGATGTTATATTAATTGTTGTATTACTAGTGTTGGATACACTAACAGGAGTATTACTAAACAGTTGATAGTAGACCTCATAACCAGTAGCTCCTGATACAGGAGACCAGGAGAGTCTTACATGAGCTAAACCAGTACTTAATCTTGTAGCAGTTAAACCAGTTGGAGTATCAGATACTGACAATATAATTCAATAATATTAGCAATACTAATGACTAACTTGATATATCAAATGATGAAGTACTGTTAACAGCATTAGGACCACTATTACCACTAATAGGTCCATTAGTTACTCCGTCATTAGATACAGTACACTGATAGTTACCAGCTTCTCTCAGTCTCACTGTTACTGTCACTCTTGTAACAGATCCTGATCCATTCACTATCACACGAGACAGTTCAGTAGATATTCCATTCCCATTCACTGAACAACTGACAGTAGTAGGAGGACCACCAGAGACATTGAAACTGAGACTGAAGACTGGAGGAGTAGCTAATCTACTAGCAGAGAGGAGAAAGAACTGCATAGTAGGATCAGCATCAGGACCATCTGTAAAAGAAGTACATTAATTATAGTCTATATTCATCACATACCATTGTTATTGTATCCAGTATCAGTATATGCTCCAACCACTAGTGTTTGATTCACTCCATTTTCATCAGGAATGATACACTTGTATAAACCTTCATATCCTGATAGTCCACCTCTTCTAGCTAGTGCAATCTGACCACTAAATCTCTTACTGTACACTGGTCTAGGAGCTGATGGATCATCAAAGGGTCCATCAAATAAAGGTACTTCAGTTCTATTAGGATAATACCACACTCCAATATTAGTAACATTGTTAGCACTCTGACACCACAAAGCATCATTGGTATCATTAACATCATTATTCTGATCAATATCATAAAACTGGCTAGCATATATCATAGAGTAATCAGGTATTATCCTGTCCTCATAAGGTAGATACAATTGAACACCTACATCAGGTGAGTAACCAATTGAAATCATTAAGTTTATATTCTTACCATTACTAGGCAGGTTATTAGGTTGCTGTCCTTCAACTCTCAACAGGAGGAAGCCAGCAAGAAGAAGCATTGCCCTCAACATCTTCAGAGAATAGACACAAAAACGAACAGTCAACAGTATTCAATTTCATGTTTAGTATAATAGTGTGTGTATTTCTTAATTGCCATCTCACATGATTAAACACAAGGTGTGTTGACCCTATTAAGAAAGCAATGCCAGTTTATGTTCCTTTACAAAGCTTGTGTACATTCAGTTTGATAATAGTCGTTGTTCTTATACCAAAACATGAACTGTCTTGTGACCAATACAGCATTGACTCATCATTATGCTGATAGTGTACAAATAAATTAATTTATTATAATACAAAGGCACTTCCCAAAAGAGCACTACTGTTTAGATCTAGGGCAGCTCGGTTGCTTGAGGAATGGGAAAAGAATTTGATGCAAACAAAATTACTTGTGCATTAAAAGTAAACATAGCTCTATATGTATCTAGATATACACAATAACACTGCATGTACATGTACATGTATGTCCATGACCCTCACAGGCACACACACACACACACATATATATTCCTTGATACTAACTACTTGCAAATTGTATATGCCTGTTTATAGATAAGGCTAATAATAATTGTTATTATTGATTTTCTTGCTCTGCTTGTACAGTGTAGTCATTTTGTGGAGGTTCAAGTGATGACAAGTCCAAAGGTAATTCATGTATAACATCTTGTGGATTTTGAACTACTGGGGGGCTGTTATGTTATAGAATTATTAGTTTATGTCATTTTATTTTAATTTACTTACTCTAGGACAGCATAGTCATCTTCTAGATTATTCTTTATTATGATAGATTTTATACGACTAGAAAAACACAATATAAGAAAAATAGGCTGATCTGTATTTGTCCTTCTTCTCTCGATCTCCCTCTTTCCACCTCACCCTCCTCCCTCTATCTCTTACTTGACACTATACGCTATCTTCTTCTTACAGCACATCCCAATCACCACACATACCAATATCATGTTGATAAATAAAGAGATACCCAGTAAAGGGGATATGTATAAAGTTGATATGTTCATGGATGCAGAGGTACATGTAGGAGATGAAGTACCTAAATTAAGAAAATAAATTCTATTTTACAGTACTTTGATTTTATTGATTTTTGCTATGAAAGTAAATAATGTTAGATCTATAGCTGTGACTTTACAATTGAACATTACCTATATCTATGACATTAGTTGAAACAATTTTATTTGTCCATTCTCCTGGTCCAATACTAGTATATGCCCTCACTCCAATAGTATAACTAGTATTAGGTATCAATCCTACTATACTGTAATAAGTGTTAGTTATATTGTATGGACCAGTACTGGTAGACTCTCTATATCTTATCTCATATACTGTAATGA
>NW_003546535.1:121444-125778 GCF_000090795.2 Amphimedon queenslandica
CTGCATAGTAGGATCAGCATCAGGACCATCTGTAAAAGAAGTACATTAATTATAGTCTATATTCATCACATACCATTGTTATTGTATCCAGTATCAGTATATGCTCCAACCACTAGTGTTTGATTCACTCCATTCTCATCAGGAATGATACACTTGTATAAACCTTCATATCCTGATAGATCATCTCTTCTAGCTAGTGCAATCTGACCACTGAATCTCTTACTGAACATTGGTCTAGGAGCTGTCATGCCAAAGGGTCCATCAAATAAAGGTATTTCAGTTCCATTAGGATAATACCACACTCCAATATTAGTAACATTGTTAGCACTCTGACACCACAAAGCATCATTGATATTGTTAGCATCATTATTCTGATCAATATCATAAAACTGGCTAGCATATATCATAGAGTAATCAGGTATTATTCTGTTCACAAAAGGTAGATACAGTTGAATGCCTATATCAAGTTTGTTTAATATTGAAGACATGCATTAAGTTTATATTCTTACCATTACTAGGCAGGTTATTAGGTTGCTGTCCTTCAACTCTCAACAGGAGGAAGCCAGCAAGAAGAAGCAGTCCCCTCAACATCTTAGAGAATTGACACATAATATGAACAGTCAACAGTAATCAATGTATAACATTTGTATTAGTAACGCGCTAGCGTTATTAGTAACGCTGTAGCTTCAAAATGGCTGCCACGACTGCTAATTTGCGTGATAACAGTTGCTAATAACGAGCTTCTATGCTTACCAGACTTCTTAGAGGACCTTATCTTGACCAGAGGACTCCATTGGTACCACTAGCATGGCACTAAACCTTGTCCGAATGAGAGGAAAGTCTTAAAAATCCAGAAAACGACCCGGCGTTTTGCCGGCCACCTTTCATCACCATCATCATCATCATCATCATCATCATCATCATCATCATCATCATCATCATCATCATCATCATCATCATCATTATTCCAGCATAATTTTAGGAATAATAGGGGCTTCCTCATATGAGGAATAATGCTGGAATAATTGGGTGGAAATAGGAATAATAGTGGAATAATGGGTGGAGTTGAGGTCAATGGTGATTGCAGAAGAAAATTTTAAAATTTTTGGCTAGTGTTTTTGGAAGACCTATTTTTAAAACATTGCTGGAATGCAATTCTTAGGCAAAAATTGATTGTTTGAGAAAATTATTGAGAATAAATTCAGAATAATAGGATAAAATGAAAAGAATAATGGGGGAAATTATTAAGAATTTCCAGAAAGAATAATGGGAAAATTTATGAGAATAATAGGCTCAACCCTAATCATCATCATCATCATCATCATCATCAACAACTGTCTTGTGACCATTACAGCATTGACTCATCATACACTGATAGTTTGTTATAGCATAAAATAAATGAATGTATTATAATACAAAAGTATTTCCCAAAAAGCACTACAGTAGGAATAGATCTGATGCAAACAAAAATTGCAAAATGAACACACATGACATAGAGCTACACTCTATAATGTAATAACACATCCACAATATGCATGTACATGTATGGCACACACACACACACCAAATGTTAAGTTCATGTATACAATCCTAATTGATACTAGATCTAAAATACTTGGAAATCGTATATAAAATGAGATAATTGTTTTTATTAATTTTCTTGCTCTGCTTGTACAGTTTCTTTGTTCTGTGGAGTTTCAAGGGATGCCAAGTCCAAAGGTGATTCATATATAACATTTTGTGAATTTTGAACTACTGGGGGACTGTTATGTTATAGAATTATTAATTTATATCATTTTTATTTCAATTTACTTACTCTAGGACAGCATAGTCATGTTCTACATTATTCTTTAATTCAATGGATCTGAAATACACAATATAAGAAAAATAAGTTGATCTGTATTTTTCTTTCTTCTCTCTCCTCTCATTCCACTGTTCCACATCACTCTTTTCTTCTCTTCTCTCTATCTCTTACTTGACATTATAAGCTATCTTCTTACAGCACATTCCAATCACCACACATACCAATATCATGTTGATAAATAAAGAGATACCCAGTATTGGTAGGGATATGTATAAAGTTGACATGTTCATGCATTCATCACTTGATGCAGAGGTAGGAGATGAAGTACCTAAATTTAGAAAATAAAATAAATGTTATTTCACAGTGCTTTCTATTCATTATATTGCAGGCTCTGTATAAATCTATAAGGTACATGTCTATGTTGTTGTTTAATTGTGTGCAAACATATTGAAAACCAAAACCACATACAGTAAGGTAAACATTATTATTAACAGTAAACATATAATTACTTATCACTTCTGTGTAAAAAGAGGAAGAAAATTCCACTGTTGGTAGCTCTATAACTATAATAATTATTTTAGCATTTGACAGTTAAAGCATTGCTTTACCTGTTGGTACAGTTCTAGGTCCTTCATAATAAATTCCATTTATTTCTATAGTCACTGATACCTCAAATGAATAGCTGAGGCATGAGTATAGCCCTGATATGATACTTTGATTTGTTTCATTGCTAACATTCATTGAATTAACATCACACCCACTGCTGTAATAGACAGTGTAGTAACTGGCCCCTGGAATAGGTAACCAATTCACTTGTACAGTAGTTGAATTGAGGTATTTGAGAGTAAAACTGCATACCTTTGCTATGAATAAAAATAATTATAGATAATACACATATTTCAATTTTGAAATGTAACTTTACCAACGTTAATTGTTTCTGCAGTCCATTCTCCTGGTCCAATACTAGTATATGCTCTCACTCCAATAGTATAATTAGTATTAGGTATCAATCCTATTATACTGTAATAAGTATTAGTAGTGTTAGTTATATTATATGGACCAGTACTGGTAGACTCTCTATATCTTATCTCATATACTGTAATGATACCATTAGGTATTGTAGGAGGATTCCATGAGATACTGATCTCAGTTAGTGCTCTTGTGTGCATTATTATATCAGATATCAGGCCAGGAACTGTGTTAAGATCATGTTAAACTAATCAATATCTCATCGACTTACTTGATTCAGTAGTTAATTGTATTTCTTGTCTAGCTGGTCCATTCATATTATAATTATAAGGTATTATACTCACAGTATAGTTAGTATATGGTATTAATCCTGTGAGATTATACATTCTGTTGTCTCCTCCAGTGATATTAACAGTATAACTAGTGTTTGAAGTGATGTTAGTGTATGTGAGGTAGTATCCAGTGATTGGTCCATTCCTTCCATTGCAAGGTACTTCATCCCATGAGACAGTCATTGACACTGACTCCACTGATGAGAATATAATATCATCCACTAGTGCAGTAGGGGCTATGAAGAAATTGAATAATAATAAACCATTAAGAATTAATCCTTTACCAGTTGAAAGTGTAGTAGTAGCTAAATAATTAGTATTCAAATAAACTATCTCAGACCCATATACTCCAATAAGATCAAAGGTACATTGACTGTAAGGAGGTATACCAGTTGAAGTATGTGGTGATGAAACTGATGTTTCACTAGTACTAATGACTGATGATTCACATATTCTCCTACATCTCCTATTAATATTATAACTATTTGGTACTACAGCAGTTGGTGGACCCCATGTTAATGTAATGGAAGTACTTGTAACTAATGTAGCCATTAAATCATTAACCACTGGAACGCCTAGTTAAAACATAGTCATGGAATTTTAAATTATAATAACTTACTAAATGTTAACATAACTGAAGCATTACCACTAGGTAGAGAATCTGATCCATAAGATACTACATAAAAAGTATATGCATGTCCTTGAATCAATGATATTATATTGATTGTTGTTGAAGTAGTAGTGCCTGCACTAACAGGAGTATTACTAAACAGTTGATAGTAGACCTCATAACCAGTAGCTCCTGATACAGTAGACCAGGAGAGTCTTACATGAGCTAAACCAGTACTTAATCTTGTAGCAGTTAAACCAGTTGGAGTATCAGATACTGAAAAGAAATAATTACTAGAACAAAAAAATTTAAAAAATTATTTAGTGTAGGGTTGAGCCTCTGTTGGATTTGAACCTATGAAATGAATTCAAACAAGCCCCTGTAGGGTTGCTGGTTTGAAAGTATAAAAGGAATTCAAACAAGCCCCTGTAGGGTTGCATCACCATTGAAACACCAACATGTCAACCCTACACTGCAGGTATATTTGTCCAATCATCGTCATTACTCTAGGCAATAGGCATCCACAAAATTTACTATAATGCTCATTCAAACATTTAATTGTCACACTATATAGCATTGATAGCAATACTCATCAGTGCTGCTATAGCCATACCTGCAG
>NW_003546536.1:0-3185 GCF_000090795.2 Amphimedon queenslandica
TAGTCATAAACGAACGTGAGACTTGCTTAATTTCATGGTATAATTAATAGGACGATATTTAGGGACAGACACAATGGCGTCTCTCTCATTGTTAACGTTATTTCACAAACAATTGACCGACCAACTCAAGAAGAAACTTTAGACCCACTTGGAGAAGTAGGCGGAGTTAAGCTACCCTGTCCAGTTAGTGATCAAGACATGTACATGATTAGCGAGTGTTTAAAAATAGTTTTTAATCAAACGCTAAATTGGACACCTGATACTGAGGTGAGCCCTTCATTAGCAGCTGCACTATATTGTTATTATTACTGCACTAGTTTAAATTACCATATAATTATGGCTTATAGTAATAATAATAATAATAATAATAATAATAATAATAATAATAATAATAATAATATTAAGAATATGCAGACATGTATACATGTGTAAAGGAATGTGTGGAATTTAAATAACAATTACCAGCCTTGGTCTATCTGTCTCCAGTAGCATCTGCTTGCTAAATTCAAATGACGCATTAATTAGCGACATCATTCGTTGTTAAGGAAAAATTTTAAAATTACGTACAGTAGCAGAGTCAGACCACCAATGTACCTAAAATTAATAATTTAATAAAATACATGTACATGTATTTTTGGTTCATTTTATAGGAGGCAGCAGCTGCAATGAAGAGATTAGGATATTTAATTAGTATAATATTAGTGTCCATCCCGCCCCAATTGAGCTCACTTTCATTACAATTAATAACGTAAGATATTGACCACACCCATTTGTATTGACCACACCTCTTTTTTAGTCACGTTGCAGAGGTGATAATTAATATTCCTCAAGCTGCAGTCAGTTCGTTAATCTCGTTGCCATGCCAACTAAGAGCCACACCTATATTAATGACTGCTTATCCTAATCTTTATCCAAAAGGTGCCGAAGGAGGCGTGGCTATGGAAGGAGGCATGGCTAGTGGGATAGGCAAAGTCTATGTTTTAAATATAGACAGGACGTTTAAAGACAAGAACCTTTCTCCTATTGTATCTCTAATTAATGCACTCCACATGAGACTGGTATGTTCATGTATATAGCGATTAATAGTCTCATGATAGTCACATGATCTAGTCCAGTGAACCAGGGCCTGGCAAGCACTCAGTCTCAACGTTATTGACGTCACTGATAACAATCAGTAGAGCCAACAGCATCATAAGAGCCTTCTTAAAGTCTGAGGTAATAATAATAAGTAAAATATAATAAAAATTTGGGGTAATTTTGGAGCCTTTTTCTGAAAAAAATCATGGGCTATAGCCTTGGGTATTTTTCAGAATTTTGATGTTTTCTTAAAATGGCCGTAACTTGAAAAATTTAAGTCGGAATCACCTCAAACTTGCTACATAGCATAAGGACATCAATATCTATCAGAAAATGTAATAAAAATTTGGGGTGATTTCGGAGCCATTTTTTGGAAAAAACCATGGGCTATAGCCTTGGGTATTTTTCAGAATTTTGGTGTTTTCTTAAAATGGCCGTAACTTGAAAAATTTAAGTCGGAATCAGCTCAAACTTTCTACACAGCATAGGGGCATCAATATGTATCAAAAAATGTAATAAAAATTTGATGTGATTTTGGAGCCATTTTTTGGAAAAAACCATGGGCTATAGCCTTGGGTATTTTTCAGATTTTTGACGTTTTCTTAAAATGGCCGTAACTTGAAAAATTGAAGTCAGAATCAGCTCAAACTTTCTACATAGCATAAGTACATCAATATGTATCAGAAAATGTAATAAAAATTTGGGGTGATTTCGGAGCCATTTTTTGAAAAAACCATGGGCTATAGCCTTGGGTATTTTTCAGATTTTTGACGTTTTCTTAAAATGGCCGTAACTTGAAAAATTGAAGTCAGAATCAGCTCAAACTTTCTACATAGCATAAGTACATCAATATGTATCAGAAAATGTAATAAAAATTTGGGGTGATTTTGGAGCCATTTTTTGAAAAAAACCATGGGCTTTATAATAGTACAGGGATTTTTTTCAGATTTTTGATGTTTTCTTAAAATGGCCATAACTTGAAAAATTGAAGTCAGAATCAGCTCAAACTTTCTACATAGCATAAGGACATCAATATGTATCAGAAAATGCAATAAAAATTCATAAAAAAAACTTTGCTACTTTTTATTTGAGAAGGTGACCTTGATACCTCTCATTATATCCACTCCAGCATACAAACCAAAATCCGCTCCCTTGGGACGTTGGCACAGCAATCTAGTCAGAAACACCATTGCTCCGTATATCTCTGTATATTCATATTTTATTTAACCACCACGCCCATAATAAAATGGAGATCATTTTAAATTGCATGACTGATGTGTAAAGGATACGTGATACTGTCACACATACACACACAGAGAGAAAGAGATAGAGGCAGTTGATGATATGAACTGAGAGTCAAAGAAAGAGAAATAAGAAAATGCCATCATGGGTAGCAGAAATAAAGAACATACAGGTGCCTTTATCTCTCATGATTAAGTGAATAACAAAGAAAAAAGAAAGAGAGGGAGAGAAACAGAACACAGGTTAAAGCCATTATCCAAGGTTTATTGACAGTTCAGTGACAGGAGAGGGAGGAGGCGGGCAATCGTAATACGACTGTACAATGGGTACCTCTCCTCTGTTCCCTTCCCTCTCTTCCTCCTCCTCCCCATCCTCTCCCTCAAGAGTTGGAGAGTTAGCAGGCGATGACATATACTCTGGCGGCAATGGCTCAATAAACGTTGTCATTGAAATAGTCGTACAGGTGTGCTCGGAGATATTATCGTGCTGTAGCATTGCCAGAGGAATGTTAGGAATTTGATCAGGACTTGGGGATAAGTGGGGGATTACCCGATGTGGGGATGGGCGGGGCGAGGGGTGTGGCACTGAATGAAACTGAGATGCACAGTCGTTTTCGTCTAATGTGAGAACGTCTTCGTCAATGACATGTAAGTCTAGGACGTGAGGTTGATAATATGACTGATAGGGAGGGGGAGGGTGGGAGGAGTGGTGGGTGTGGTCTCGATTAACGACAAAATGAGATGGAGGGGGAGCAAGGGGTAGCACCCCGTTGCCTTGGTGATTCACGTATGGCAAACGGTGCTGGGAAACCGACGAGATATTATCACTCATAGCGTCAAAATTCATGGAAGGATTCGGAACCACTG
>NW_003546536.1:3195-15107 GCF_000090795.2 Amphimedon queenslandica
CGCCGAATTCCTTTTCGTACTTTGCAAAGAAAATGGCAAGTAATTCACACTCACCCAATGCCCTTATAACCACGCCCCTTTGAGTATCCCTTCTGGTGAAGTACACAGGCTATGGGAGAGCAGCTGGTCTATTGATGTCACGTGGGTTACTGGGAGGGGGGACGTCTCCCGGCCAGTCAAATTACTCGAGTGACGAGGAAGATTCTGACACTGAAGAATACATGCAATCCAAGTACTTAAGCAGCAAACTATTAATAGTACCGAGTGCTATTTATAGCCTATTAAGATTACTTAATGCTAGTTAATGTACTTTAATCTATTAATAGTACAGTATAGAAACACTTCATGCAATTATTATTATATAGAGTGAACAGTTTTCCTTTTTAGGTTGGACATGATGACAGGTGGACCTGCTAAAGATGGAGCCTCAGCTCTTGAAGGAATGACTGACGAAGAGAAGGAGAAAGAAGCAAGAGAGCTTCATGATCTTATACAAAAATTAAACGAGTCAGTGTTACTATTTTTGTCAATGCATACTGCATCCTTTTTAGGAAAGGCATTATTCAGATGGCTCCACTAGGCAGTGACAACCAACCAATCAAATTACCTCCTCCACCACCTGATGATGACAATGATAGTGACCCTGAGTAATAATAGTCACATGTAGACATAACAGTTATTATTATTACTATTGTACTATTACAAATAATTATCATTACACTTCATTGAAAGGAGTTAATGTTTCCTTGAAATTCACTGAGTTGTCTTACATCTATTCCTGTAGCACCAAATGAGACAGGCTATTAGCAGGACAGTCATGATTAGACCAACCAGTATTGTGGCATATACCAACACTTCATGGAATATCGAGCTATAGGTCATGTCCATACGGTATATTAAGTTATCTGATCCACACACAGTTGTGTTGAGCTGTGCAAGCAAGCATAGATCACTGACAGAACCTTCAGAATAGAAATAACTGGATCTTATCCTAATCCTGGAAGAGATGTTCTGTACATGTACTATTGCACTGTCAATAATGTCATCAGGAGGTACATTAAAGTCATAGACCATTTTGTTAATGCCCCACGTATTGACTTGAGAGCAATTGAAAGGGAATTGATCACAGCGAAAGAAGTAGTATGAAGACTCAGTAACATCTATTGTGACTGCTTTTTCTCCTACTTTTAGCAAAGCGCAGAGAGCTTCATGATCAGTTGCAGATGGACAATGATGACCACGAAACTGTTCCTTAACAGCAGAATCAGCATCAACTTCTTCTGAAAAGAGCCAAATTTCATACGGTCTTATGACGCTTTCACTAATGGTAACACTGGAATGAGAAACAAGATAATTAAAATCAATATGAGGAAGAGAGCTTAATACTTCTTCCCTTGTTTCAATGTTGCTACACTTTGCTAGCAATACTTCTGCACTACAAGTGTCTTCTTGACCCCATAGCACTATATCAAGTGAAGGAGGTACATATGCTGGGAGAGGGAGACGTATTGTGTCTCCTGGTAATATGGTGACTGTTTCTTCTTGCTTGTAGCTGAAAGCGAGTGTAAGCAATGAAACTTCTATTGCAACTGCAACAATCAAGCAGAATATAAACGAAATACAGGCTGCAGCTAATGATTGAAATAAAATTAATTATTACATTAATAATAATAATTAGTATTAATTACTTTTGTAACTTGATGGTTTAGGATCAGGATTGACATCATCCATACCTATATCTACTGTAAGTAATTTAAACACATATATACATAAATGTTATAATACCTTGATTGGAATTTATTGATCTACGATTACTCCTGTTAGTACTTTTGTTAGATCTACGAGTACTCTTGTTAAGTTTAATAAGAGGTTCTTCTTCTTCAGTGTTACCAAGATATGTTGGTAGTGATGTTGTGAACTTTTCTGTCGTAGAATTTGGCGGAATTGGTGTGGTTTTTGTCCTTTGCTTAAGACCTAATAAAAGCCCATTAATTTATATAATTCTTAAAAATAATACTGCACCTTACCATCTTGCATAACTGCCTGGTAAGCATCATCTAGAGCCTTGAGTGCATCATTATCTTCATTTGGAGGTATGTTACTCTTCCATGCTGTAAAAATAGCTAGAGCAATGACTGCTTCATATTCTCCTTTATTTCGATTCAGGATACTATCAATATTTGCACTCTCCAGACCTAGAGCCAAGCCAAATTTTTTGAGCTTGGCAGCGTCGACATTGCTGTTCTGCCCATTGTCAAATAAACTCTCTAGCATTGGGTAAACAGCACAATCTGTAAGACCTATGGGTGATGAAAGAAAAAATAAATTCCATGTAAGTTAGATAGACATACATATTGTAATCAACAATAATTATAACCACTGACCAGCAATAGTTTCTGGTCTATTGCGATTCTGGGTGAAGTCACTACGGCGATGTTTAGTACCAGTAAAAAATGCAGACAACAGTTCACGGTCCTTCTTGGTTAGACGAACTCCCCGCTTATTCCTCCAGGTAGTATAAATCTGAAAGCCATGCAATCTGGTGTCACTGGTTTCAGCTTTTATGACTTTAATTTCTGCTAGTGTCAAACCCAGTTTTAGTCCAAAGACTGTCACATCGCAAGAAGGTAAGTTCTCAGTTGAAGCTATGACCTCATCATTGGTGTATTCTAAATAGAATCTAACGGTTAAACTCAGCCAACTAAAAGTCTAAAAGCCCCCATACACTAGGCAACATGTTGCTTACAAGATCAAAGTAACCACAAATGTTGCAAGCAACATGTTGCCTAGTGTATGGGGGCCTTAAAGGAACTAACCTGGAATGGTCTCTTGTTCCTCTACATCTTGTACTTGTACACCTCCTTCCTCTATACCATTTACCCGGCAAGCCATTATGCAGCGCAGCTATGCCTGTGGTACTTGCGGTACAGGTCAATTTTTCCATCTATGATTTTTCTAATCTCAAAATTTTTGTCATTTAAGGGGTGTGGCTAGTAGAAATTCTAAATTTTCAAAATGCCTGTTAAAATTTTGTCAATAATCACTACAAAACACAAAAATTAATCAGTAGCTACAATTCTTATTATAAACATAACCTTTTTGTAATTAATGTAAAGTTGAAAACTCTGCTACATGACAGTCTACCACTGACAGCTTACCCCAATTCTTACTTCTATTTCGGTCATATCGATTAAAAATATCTCGTTTAGCTTCGTAAAGGGTGATAAAATCAGACTCTTTTATCATTTTATCCAGAAAATCTTCTGCAAGTCTGGCATGGCGTCTCAAGAGTCATTTAAGGGGTGTGGCTAGTAGAAATTCTAAATTTTCAAAATGCCTGTTAAAATTTTGTCAATAATCACTACAAAACACAAAAATTAATCAGTAGCTACAATTCTTATTATAAACATAACCTTTTTGTAATTAATGTAAAGTTGAAAACTCTGCTACATGACAGTCTACCACTGACAGCTTACCCCAATTCTTACTTCTATTTCGGTCATATCGATTAAAAATATCTCGTTTAGCTTCGTAAAGGGTGATAAAATCAGACTCTTTTATCATTTTATCCAGAAAATCTTCTGCAAGTCTGGCATGATGTCTCAAGAGTAAATGTTTCAATTTTTTCTTACTATTAATACACAGAGCATCACCAAATGCCAAATTTATTGGTTTACATTGGCAATCCATATAGAGATGAGTGAGGTTACCATACAGTGCTGGATCTACTGGTAGTTCGATAGCTTTGACTAGCGAACATCTAATGATAAGAATCGAAAGTTTCTGGCATTTCCTAAGAATGCTTTCAAGCCCTTCAATATTGTACAACTTTAATGTAGCTGTAGCATATGAAATATTGATTTCCAGATATAAAAGAGACTCCAGATTTGATATCATTGAAAGCAAATGTTGACTAATAAAATAGTCTAGTTCTTCAGTTCTAATAGTTTCAAAGATGTGAAGACCCTTGAGTCTGGTCATTCTCTTAATGTGACCAATAACACTTTCCTTTACTGCCAATTCTCTATCAGTTAGGACTCCTGCTGAACGTCCATCATGCTGCCGTGAGTTGGAGTTAAGTGGTGAGAGAGAGAAACAGCTGATTGACAAATATTCCAAATATTTCATTTTCGACAAAAGATTCCAAAAGCGTTCTACATCAAAGTTGATACTATCTCTGGAACTAGTAGCAAAAAGAGACACATCTAATCCTCTTAGTTTGAGGCAGTGTACAGATAATGGAACCATGTAAGCATTAAGACAATCTGATATAATACTTCCCCTCAAACTGACCTCCAATACGTTAGGGGTCTCCTTGACAATCATACGAAAGGACTCAAGTGATACGATTACAGAAGAAAATCTAAGTACGGTAATGTTAACTCCATATTGACTGTTATAAACTGACAGACCAGGAGTGACAGCTTTGTCTTCAAAAACAGCATATCTTTGATTAACATCATTATTCATTGGTGTGATCATATCTCTCATTGTAACCATTAGCTCTCCATTAGCAGTCACAGCAACAGATTCAGAACGATTGGGGCCAATTTCGAGCGAGTACTCGGGTACATCATAAAAATCAAAGTCCAAAGGTCGGCGAAATTTCCTATAAGCTGCAAAATAAGCTGAATGAGTGACATTGGGAAGATGGTGTATATTCCTGGACCAATATTGCTTGCCATAAGTTGAAACAACAATAAATGTTTGAGGTAAGCAGTTGTTTAACAACCATAGCTTAAAAAATCGTACTGGTTTAAAATAATTGTAAACCAGTACAACTTTTTTCAACTTAGCAAAAATGGCAAAATATTTTTCTCTAGAAAAAGGAAACCCGTAAGGAAAAGCGAGGCTTAAGAACTGCAAATGATGTAAAGCTGAATAAATCTTCTCCAAAGCATTGACAGAAATCTGAAACCCATAAAGATTCAAAGTATGAATGTTATCAAAGCTAAGAATCATTCGTTGATATGCACTGAATGGTAGTTGTCCCCTTAAACTCAGTGACTGTACATGTGGGCGACATGTTCGTAAAGCTGACTTGATGAATGGGGCATTTGTATTATGATAGGCATCATCAATAACAACGTTTCTCCACAAATAAGGATCAGAACATATCATGTAGAGCCTTCTATTGACTAATCTAAGGGACATCTTATCTCTGAGTGAGAGGAACATGTATATCTCTTGTATTACCTCATTTGGTAGGGAATCAAACCATCAAACGGATTAGTATATTCCTTATCTTGATAATCATCTATCAGCAAAGGAAGCTGGTTTGCAGTGGATCGATTGATAGGAGGTTCTGAGTGGTAGAAATCATCATCAGACTCGTCATCAAAGAAAGAAATATCAAATTTAAGTCTTTTACAGCAAGGCTCAGCTTCAGACATTGTATGGATTTTAGGTTGTTCTCTTCTTCTCCTTGAAATTTAACACACGTGATTGCACATGTGTATGTATATTGAGCATGCGCAGTATTTTATAATTAACTAGTCAATTAACCATAATAACTACCATACGGGTGTGGCTAGTAGACAAGACATGTCTGCTTGTTATTTGGCTGTGATAATATCTTCCACTGGCGTCCCTCTCTTCATAAGAACCAAAGGAGATGTACCCCAGGCTAGTATTCACTCCATTTTACTTTTAAATCATTTGGCTTTACTTCAAACAGCTGTCCTTCCCTGTGGTAGGATCTCTTAACGGAGTCCATTGGTTCACTGAGAATGCAAAGGCTTCCTTGCTTAGCTGTACCAGCAAGAACGTTAGAATAGTCTGGAAAAACTTTCATGATTGGTAAAGTAAAGTTGTTTTTGCAATAATTATTATATATTTCGTAGTCTAACGCTGATCCTTGTCTCTACTAATGACAGCCCAACTGATACTCACTGCAACTACCTATCGACACTCATTTTTAATGCTATGGTATATATTGTTGTTATTATTGTTTTTATAATAATAGTTGTTGTTGATTTAGGTCCTTTTGATTGGTCTTCCTGATTTATTACGAATTGAAGATCCTGAGAATCTGAAGAGAGATTTACGAGTGAGAGAGAGGGAGGGAGGGAGAGAGGAAGAGGGGAATCATAATGTCTTTTTCTTGTATCTAGTGCTGTTACCCATTGATAGACCTGTTGCTAGGCAACCAGTTCACCATGTCTCCTCTTACACAAACAGTCGAGGTTTTAGTTGATCACGAACATAAATCATTAATGGTTAGTGGGCGGAGTCAGACTATGAATAATTAATGAATCATTAATAGGACGGTCTTGGGTCATTAAGTGAAGCAATAGAGAGTAACTACAGCTGCTTAATAGTGAATCATCAGATAATACACGCTACTGAAAGCTGGTAGGTGTGGTCAGACACACCCCTAATAATTATCCATTATAATTTAGGTGGCAATTGGACGTTATTGATTCCAACCTGTTGACGCTCCTCCCTTCGTCTCTACCGCCAACCCAATGTACCGATGTACCAGTGTACCTACCAGTGGCTAGCAATACGTCACCACACAGGTTATTAGTATTCCGTTTGTATGATTCCGTCTCTCTCTTGGTCTTATGTGACACGGAACCATCTCTCGACGTCGCTCAAAAGATTGTGGTACAGATTTGGCTTCCATTACGTGACAAGATCATTAGTCTTCCCTTGCTGGTACCCAGGGCCTTCCCCCTCAGTGTTACCATGGACTCCAGCGTCATTGGATTCTGTTTCGTTAACTTATTAACTCGTCGGTCCTTATTGTCGGTACTCTCGTACGAGACACAAGAGAGAAACCCTGCACTGCTCAGCAAAGGTACAATTTATATTGTACCTATTATTAGAAATGTAGGAATTGATTGCTCCAAAATCTCTGTGCTATAGTACAGGGATTTTGGCCAAATTTTGCAAAAATTGAATGGGAGGGAATCCTCCATTTTTATAATTTTTTTCTCATACATATACATGTTCCTATGTTATGCTTTAATGCTCCGTTGCTAAATTTACTGAAATTAGTTCACACATTTAAAAGTATATTTTCTCTAGGATATCAAGGAGCATTAGATGATAATAAAAAAAGAGACTATTTGATTCAATTTTATAAAACGGTTGCCGACAATCTTCTACCAATACATGCACCTGCAACAGCTTCTGATAAGAACACCACACCCACTCATGCCCCGCCTACTAACGAGGACAATGATGAACTGGGCGGAGTTAAAAATAATAATAACAATGACAGCTACAATCTGGTACCATTGACAAAGGATAGGATCCCCCACAAGATTATAGAAACTTACAGCTGCACAAAAGTAAATAAATTAGTTACTATTCTTGCTAAATAATGTACAATAATTTGTCTTCTTTCTTACATAAAATCTCTCTCTTCTGAAGGGATTCAAAGGTTATGCAATTAATAACTTTCAGTACAATATATTTTTATTGTTTGACGTGAACACACCCACTTATGCCTTGAGGGAAATCAGTCATGACACACTTCAATCACTAGTGGCAAAGGGAGTCCTTTAATTCTTGTGACATTTGAACAATCTTTTTTGACCAGAATTTCAATTTTTATATTCATTTTTATATTCATTTTTAATATTCATTTTTAATATTCATTTTTAATATCAATATTCATTAGTATGATTTGGATTTATTACAAAATTGTCAAATTTATTTATTATACGGATAATTGAGCAGCCATGGTCTACCAGAGAGTCTTCTCTTCACAGTTCTAATCTAAAATAAAAATAAAAATTGAATTAAAATTGCAGTTTATTAAAAGAGGTGTGGCTAGTTATTGATTCTAAATACAAGCCCCACCCAATTCCAAACAACCCTGAGCTAGTCAACCAAAACAAGACAAGGAAAGAAAACAAGGATGGCTCAAGTGGAGCAGAACTTTAAGATAATATTCTTCCTATTCAACATACTCTTCTTTGTAAGAAACAGCCAAACAATCATTGCAAATCGCGTCCTACTCTTTCTCTCCTTTTAGTGCATGGGGGCTGGTATGTTGGCAGTTGGTATCTACAATATAGCCTCTCTTCTTGGGTTTGATATCTTTGCCCGCTCAGTCTACCTAACAGGCGGTGCCCTCTTTGTTATGGTAGGAGCTGTTAAGATGATCCTGGCTCTCCTTGGTATGATTGGCCTTTTCTTGGAGAACAGGATCCTACTGACTATAGTAAGTGTTTCATACCCATACCTCCATACTCTCATTCTGATAATTCCATGTTTCATTCTTGCAAACAAAGGCCCTTTCATTTACACGTACAGAAGTGCTTTTACATAATGGACACTTTGGGGCCAAAAAGTGTCTCTGTTATACAGAGGTGTCCTTTATGTGGAGGTTATTTTATACAGTAAGGAATGTAATTGGTACACTAGGTGCTGTCCGTTAAATGGAGGTGTACGCTATAGAGAGTATCCATTAAGAGAGGCTATACTGTATACTTGATGAGTGATGGAGGAAGAGAGAGAGAGAGAGATAGAGTAAAGAGAAGATCTTAAAGATAGAGTGTGTGGTTTGTCTGTGTGCAATGACTTCCTGTCTCAATTTATTTGGACTATTGCCAATTCTTATCTACACGTATACACAACCCATATATGATCTACTAATACAATAATAATAATAATAATAATCATATAACTACATGTATGTATGCTAATATGTACAATTGTATCTTTGTGGGTGTGTGTATGTGCTTTAATACAGTATGATATTACATCTCTCCCTCCTCAGTACACTCTTGCCAGTTTATTTGTGATTCTACCGACACTAGCAGCTGGAATATTTGGACTACAGCAATGGTTTTTTGTGGTAAGTCATTATTAATATTAGAAAAACACAATCATTAATTAATTATTAGTATGATGAGGTGGGTACGACCCTAACTAACACATATCGTAGTGATGCAGAATTTGAAAGGACTCAAACTCTTCGTGATCAATTCAGAGTGGACGTGAGTTTAAAATTAATAAACACAAGTCTACGTAATTATATTAGTATAGTTGCCATTATATTTAAACTTTCCTAATTTCTCTCTCCCTTTAGTTCCATTGCTGTGGTATTATGTCAGGGTCTCAAGATTACATTAATAATGGTCGTGCAGTTGAGGATGAGTCATGTATGAATGCTACTAGATACAGGACAGTTGAGAACATTGACATACCACGAGGCATTGTAAGTATATTGATAATGCATTTAATGGTAACTGAGAGTGCAGCATCAATGGTTACTGAATATGAGAGAATATTCAATGCCCAAACACAGGATCATGTACACGTACTTTGATGTAAGAATTGTTGGATCTAGAGGTAGTTGAGAAAACTTTTGGTCTCTCATGCTTTATTATAAGTTCTAAATGTAGATCTAAACGATATCTTTTCTCTTTTGTAGGGCTGTCAGTATTACATATCTGATGCTATTCGTGACCACCTGTACTATATTGGGACAATAGGTCTCGCCTTTGGGTTCTTTGAAATAACAGCTGCTATTTACGCCATGCACAACGCTGAAGGACTCTGATACTCTAGTTATTAAAGCCACACCTCTTTCATCAATGAACTACCAGTGTGACTGTCAGTGTATTTTTTGTAGTTTTTAGCGGAACAATAATTATTAATTTCATCGTTTTTTTGACAATACTTTTTAACTCTTTTTTTCTCTGTACACCTGTCATTACCTCGTTTGGCGTGAAATGAAGTATTGTTGCTATGGGAACGATGAGTTGTTCCTGTCCACTGTCTGAGCACATGTAGTGAAATATGACGTTTTTTAAATACTCTAAATTTTCTGTTTCTCTTGACCTAAAATGAATAATAAGTAAGTACTATGAATTTGCTAAGTGAACTAAACAGCATGAGCTTCATGAGCTGACAAGAACTACAATACAGTACATGGCATTTGAAGCAACTTTAAAAATTTGTAAAAAATCCAAACTTGATCGGAATCAGTTCAAACTTGCTACACAACATAAGTACATGTATATGCATCAGATAAAGTTATAAAAATGGAGAATTCTCTCCTTTTCATTTTTGACAAAATTTGGCCCGAGACCATGTACTATAGTACAGGGATTTTGGCCAGATTTTGGAACAACTTTAAAAATTCGTAAAAAATCCAAACTTGATTGGAATCAGCTCAAACTTTCTACACAACATAAGTACATGTATATGCATCAGATAAAGTTATAAAAATGAAGAATTCTCTCCTTTTCATTTTTGACAAAATTTGGCCCGAGACCATGTACTATAGTACAGGGACTTTGGCCCGATTTCGGAGCAACTTCAAAAATTCGTAAAAAAGCCAAACTTGATCGGAATCAGCTCAAACTTTCTACACAACATAAGTACATGTATATGTATCAGATAAAGTTATAAAAATGAAGAATTCTCTCCTTTTCATTTTTGACAAAATTTGGCCCGAGACCATGTACTATAGTACAGGGAATTTGGCCTGATTTTTGAAGACTCTAAGGATATGCCTTACCTGTCTCTTTCTAATTTCCTTATCTCTTCCTTCAAGAGCATGTTCTGCTCCAAGTGCCTCTGCTCCCTGTGATGTCATATGATGTCAAATGATGTCACACATTACACGTATATACCTTTCAGTTAGGTCTCTCATAGAATCTTCCAGTTCTAACTTACGAGATCTTAGTGACAAAAGTTCTTCAGTAATCCGTTCTTTTTCTTGATGATGCAAATACAACTGTACGTCATTATTAACTGGAAATGACTGCATGTATGAGAGGGGAAGGGAGATTGAATTATTATTAATTATTTAAAGTTACTTGTTCCGTTAGTTCTTGTACTATATTGCTACTAAATAAAGCTCCTCCTCTTACTCCGCCCACTCTAATTGAGTTCCTTTCTTCTCTTTTGGTCAATGATAAATCTTCTCTCAATCCTAATTATAAAAATGAGCTCATTTTTAAAAAATATCCTTAAATAGCACATGCTTTTTATTAAAAATGGCTCCAAAATCACCTCCAATTTTTATTACATTTATTACGTGTGTCCATATCATTCAAACATACTCTCATTCTCTTCATTGCTGCTGCTTGAATTATGACTAGTAGACCGAGACAGCATGACTCCACCTCCTGCCACGCCCCTTTCTGTTCCTAATGATTTACGAAGTGTTGACAATTCCTTCTCTTTTTCCTCCAGCAGACATCTTGTCCTCTCTCTCGTTGACTGAATGTGTTGCTGTAACTCTTGCAGCTTTTGCTAAAAATAACAGTATACTTCAGTAATCCAACTATAGTATACATTTTAGTATATTACTCAGTATATTTCAGTAAATTACTAGTATACTCCAGTATATTACCTTATGCTCCAGTTCTGCTTGTAGCATTTCCTGAGAGTGTTTCTCTGCTTGTTGTCTGAGGTTAGCTCTTAGTTTCTGAAGAGCCAGCGAGTGTTCCTCTTTCGCTTTCTCTTTCTCTCTCTCGAGTCTCTCCACAGTTTCAAGAGTTGTCTCATATTTCTCCTGCAACTCGTAAAACTCTTTATTGGATTCATGCTCCTAGACATATGACGATATTATTATTATTAAATTTATTATTATTATTTTTTTACTTTATTATTCTTTGTTTTCAGCACAAGCTGTGCCTTTTGCTTATAGCTATCAAACTCTTGTCTCAGCTCAGTCATTTCCTCCCTCATTCTCTGTGGCTCTCTTGATAACAGCTCAGAATATTCAGCCACACTCATATCTATGCAAAAGTGAGTGTGATTTTATGGGTGTGGTCACAAACTAACCTTCCAAGTTAGCTGGTAGACTGGATCGCTCCTCTAATATTTTTAAAGTGGCAACTTTTAAAAGTTGGCGTAATTTTGATACTTTATCTTGCAGCTGTCCCAACTGTTCCATTAGCTCATTATTAGCGTGAACATTACTACAAACAACAAACAAC